>NC_057798.1:257279382-257377710 GCF_018294505.1 Triticum aestivum | reverse complement strand
ACGAGGACGGCGGGTTCCGGGGCTGCCCGTGGCCGGTGCGCCCAGTGCCGGGGCCACCCGTGGCAGGCCTCGCCACCCGCGCCCACCCACAGCGTCGCCGGCCGCACGCCTCGTCGACGCAGGGCTTCCCGGCCTCCTGGACCACGACTTCCTGGCCGCCGAGTCCTTGACGCTGGCCAAGATGGAGCTCCCCGGTGTGGCCTTCGGCTGCGGCGATACGAACGAGGACGACGGGTTCCTGGCGTGGAGGCGGCGAGCGAGGTGGGGAGGCGACAGGTGGGAGGCGGGCCCGCGTAGAGAAAAAGGTAGGAGAGAGAGGGAGTGGGAGGCTGAATGTGGGCCAAGCGCATGCAAAATCTTCTCTCTCCGCCCCCAAGAGCCCCCCGGCAGGCTAGGTTTCGCCTGCGCGCGCCGGCGCTAATTTTCGCTAAATCCGGCGAAAATTGAGCTCCTGGGGTCCCGGCTAGGAGAAAAATTAAGCGCCGGCGGCCAAAAAGTGCTAGTGGGGGGCATCCTGGAGGGCCGGCTGGAGATGCCCTTATAAAGTTCGAACCCAGGTGGTGTGCCTACCAAATTAGGCCGTGCACCTTTCACTCTAGAAAGGCACTATCTGGACAGGGGACAAAAGAGAACACGTAACAGTATGCGCCCGTCCTGTCTCACCGATGTTTGCTCAAACCGACAACCACCTCTTTTTTTTAAGGAAGGCCAGACCGACAACCACCTAGGAGGGACGTTTTTAGTGTGAGGAGACATTTCCGTCAACGACAAGGCGTCTACGATGAGTTCATAAATCTTAAGATGATACGTCGACTCAGTCTCTCGAAGGTGCTCATAAGGGTAAGGTGTGTGTGTGCACGTTCATAGGGGTGAGTGTATACGCGTATGTATGAGCGCTTACGTTTGTATTTTGTTAAAAAAAAGTACCTTCTCGCGAATGATCTGTTGCAGTCCCTAACCCGGACAGGGCTCCCCAATCGTTTCCATGTTTCAAAGGGACTTCTTATATGGCGACCAGCGCACCCAAAACCAGGGAAGCGCACACCCCTGCTCCCCACGCGTCCTCATGGGCCGGCCCATGTGAAAGGCAGGAAGCCCCTCTGTTTTTTAACAGTTTTTTACTTTTTAAAAATAATTCGGGATTTTCAAAAGTTGTGAATTGCGATTTTTTGTGAATTTAAAAAATGTTCATAATTTATAAAGAACTATTCAGAAAATGATAAATGCTCATGGTATCAAAAACTGTTCGTGATTCCGAAAAACCATAATCATGTATTAAAAGAATGTTCACATATTTTAAAAATTACTCATGAAATGTTCATGAATTTTAAGAAAATGTTAAAAATATTAAAAAATGTGCGCAATTTAAAAATATGTTAGTGAAATTCTAAAGAATGTTCACAAATTTGTAAAATATGTTCACGAATTTGAAAAACGTTAACGATTTCAAAAAAATGTTGATGAATTTGAAAAGTCAATAAGACATCCCTTCTCCAAAGAATGATACTTGCCATAACTATAATGATTCTCTTCCAAAGAATGATAATCTTCATATTAATGTGATCCTTCCGCCCAACGCTCGATGTTACTTTTCATAATTAAGGTGATCTTGCTACCTAATGATGCTCTTCATAATTAACGTGATCCTTCTGTCTAACCCTCGATGTTACTTTTCATAATGAACGTGATCCTGCTGTCTAATGATTCTCTTCATAATAAACGTGATTATTCCATCAAAAAAATTATGCTCTTCATAATTAACGTGAAACCAACAAATCGTACGAAACCAAACTAAACCAAACCAAGACGTACCATCACAATTGCAGACTCCTCTTTAATAGTAGAGTATTATGACAGGTTTCTGCTATGCTATAACGGCCTTATCCGGCCAAGAACCATGGGATTGGTCAGGGGCAGATCCATGGCACCCCCTCTAAAAGCGCAAATAATTTACACTGTGCATCTAAGGCTAATTGTCTAAGGGCATCTTCAACGCTGACCCCAAAGCAGATATGTATATTTTTGAGGGACCTGTTTGGATACGACAAGTGCCTGGTGGCGGATGCTGGGGACTGCCGACCGAGCTACTTGGCGGCGTAGAAGAAGGGAGGCTGGTTTTGCTCCGGCCAGGACGGTGACGACGGCGACGACCTCGTCCCAGGCCCCACCCACCTCGCCCGCTGCCCTTCTTTACGTCGCTCGCCTTGTCCTTTGCCTTCGCTTTGAGGCGGCGGGCTTGCCTTGTCTCCAAGTTGATCTTCCGGGTGACCACCTTCTCCGGATTCTCCACCTCTGTCGTCTCCAACAGCTTTTCGTATGGGTCCATGTGGTAGCGGCAAAAAGGGCGAGTATTGATGTGGATAGCGGGAGGATGGTAGTCGAGAGGGTGGAGAAAGGGAGGAGGTTGTCGCAAAAATAATGCAGACCACTCCAAATGGGCGGGCTCTACCTTGATTTTGGGTGGGCCAAGGGTGTCAGAGTCCTATGTGCCGGTGTCCGGACTCTCACAGAGCCCCTGATTTGCAGGAAAATGGACACGCGAACCGGTCCATGGACAAATACGGAACATCATTGGATGGTTTGCGTCGGGCAACTCGGTCCGGACAGTTGAACGGTTTAAGGGTCCGCGCTGAAAATGCTCTAACCTCTTAATGCTATTTTAGGACATTTTTTCAGGACAATAATGGTAATTTAGACCAAGCTATAGTCTTTGGATTGTATTTTATGAAGTTTGAATCGTCGTATTGAAATTATGTTGTCTATGCATTATATTTGTATAAACCGTTCATGGGCCCGCCACTGGAACTGGAACTGGTAGAGTCACTTGGAATCAGCTTCAGAATGTAACTCACAACGGGAACGTCCATAGTTTCCGACTTACAAACTGGAAAGAATAAATAAAACAAATTGTGGAACAAGAAGATGGACACGCCTAGTAATTACGTCCAGGCCCTGTGCGGACCCTCGAGACGCAGTTGGAGCTGCTGGCCCCCTGTGCGGACCCTCGAGACGCAGTTGGAGCTGCTGGCCCCCTGGAGGACGTAGACCTGGACGTAGCACACCACCTCGACGGTGACGCTCACCTCAAACGCGCGCAGCACCAGCGCCTTCCCGTCCAGCCTCACCACCACCACGAACGGAAGCGCCCCGGCCACCACGTCGCCGGCGAAGTGCGGGCTCTCGGCCACCTTGATCCCGTCCACCTCCGTCACCGGCGCCACCCACGACGTCGTCTGCCTGCCGATCTTGCCGGCTGGCACCACCGTCGTCCCGACGGGTTCGCCGTGGTACGTCACCGCCGTCACCGTCTCCCCGTACCGGAACGGCGCGCGGCTCGGGTTGCTCGCCATCACGTGCACGCTCGCGGACAGCGTGAGCGACGGCGGGAGCAGGCTGAAGTCCTGGACGATGGTCTCCACGGGCGACGTCACCACGCGCGGTGGGAGCGGGCGGTACAGGATGTAGAGCACGATGGAGAGGATGCCCAGGATGACGAGAACGGTGAGCAGCACGCAGCAGGACATGGCGTGATGCCTCTTCCTCCCCTTCATGGCCGGTGGATTTTTCACTCGACTCGATCGCCTACTTTCGGTGTGGCCTGTATGTGTACCTGGTTGTGCTGCGTCGACTAGGATCTGGCTCCCGTTATATTTGCTACGTTTCTTGTTTGTATGTTTGGTTGGCGCTAGGTCTGAGATTTCTTGACCATGGGTTTTCAGTCCGGTTGTTTAGAAATTCGTGTGCATTCTGGGGAAGGAAATGGCTTGTTGGTGGTGCAGGGTACTGCGGTATGGTACAACTCCCTCTGTTTTTTTAGGTTCGGTTGGAGTATGCCTAAAACTGAAGGAGAGCTCGTTTGGGTCCTTTTTATTTTTTCTATTTTTTTTAAACTTCCAATCTATTCATTTTCAATCATGACAGCACAACGAACACTAGGGATAATAAAAATCACATTCACATCCATAGACCACCTAGCGACGACTACACGCACTAAAGCGAGCCGAAGGCGCGCCGCTGTCATTGCTCCTCCCTTGCCAAAGCCGGGCTAAACGTGTTGTAGTAGACAGTGGGGAACTCGTCGTGCTAAGGCCCCATAGGACCAACACAGTAGATAGCGTAGATCAGAAGGATCCAACCTGAAAACACATGAATGTAGACGAACTACGACCAGATCGGAGCAAAACCACCATGGCAGATCCGCCGGAGACACACATCCACCCGTCCACCGATGATGCTAGACTCACCATCAGGATGGGGGATAAGCAAGGAGAACCTTATTCCATCTTTTGGGAGCCGTCGCCGTCTTGTCTTCCCGAACAACACACAAACCCTAACAAAACGTGAACAAACAATTAAAAACAGAGCTCTCTCGCAGGCAAGGGCCGAGATCCACCGTGCCACCATGGCCCTAAGGCCATCGAAAATGAGATGGATCAACGATGAGGCCGGCGGGAGACAGGGGAACCCTAAACTTTTCTTGAGGAAGAGGCAACCCCGCTTGGTTATTTTGGTCAGACAATTGATTCCTTTTGATTTGACCATGGAAATGCTTTAAAACAGTGGGCTTAACAAGAAACGCCTTTTGTCGGTCGATTTCGCACGTAAATCTTAAAGCTATGACATGTGGAAATTTTTTGCGAGACATACTATTCGTTCCCAGGCATGTTCCCAGATAATGGCACAATCGTTCGCTCCCACACACCCTTCCAAGGGAATGACTCCGTATGTAGCAATGACACTGCCTACATGTAGCATGACAATTATGGACGATAACTATTCTGCGTAGCATGACAATTGGGTTTGTTGTACCCTGACAATTCCTGAACTTGCGCTGCTTCTCAAGACGGGTCATCGTTGGCCTTGTACCAAATCATCCCTACCTCTTCCTTTCCTTCATTTGGCCATGAAATTTGTATGAAGTCTGTGCCAAATTTCGTGGAGTTTGGACATTTCAGTAGCTCTCAATAAAAAGGGTAAATCTCGGGCATGACCTCATATCTAAAGGAACTTTCCCTTTTTCTTAGCCTGCAATTCTCTTTGTTGTAGTATGAAGTTCCTGAAAGCGCATGACAATTCTCTCTACCGCAGAAGCCTCCTCGAGGGATCATTCGTTCGTGCTAGGATTCTCCAATAGGAAACGTCAACCCCCTACCAGGATCCTTTGATGAGGATTGTTCAAAACTAGAAATACATGTCATACCTTTTATTTTGCGGATCAGTAGTGAAGGCAAAATAAGTATGAAAAAATTGGTTTGTCAAACGGTAAAATTGGCAACAACAAGCTAGACAAAGGAATTATTATAAGGCGTCTGCTATGTGGCAGCCTGTTATTAGTCGCATCCCCCACCGTTGGACCGCACACCTCGTGGCCTCGTTTAGTTCTATGTATACATGTGATTCCTTCGCCGTGCACATCTCCTTTATAGCCTTGAAGCTGTTTCCAGCACCGACGATCTCCCCCAACATTGGTCGCGATCCAATACCGTCGCGCTCCCGCTAATACCGGTTGCATCATCGTCGTCGTTGCAATCATCGCCACTCAACGTTGTCATAGTCGAAGTTGCTACATCGTCGATGCTACAACCAATCCACCGCACCAGTATCATTGTTGTTGGTGAATGGCAAGCGGCAAAACGGCAACTAATCGAGGTTGAGGTAGTCGGCGATGCTGGAACCAACCCCATTGTAGCATCACAACCATTGCCGCGGGCCGGTGCGTGTCAAAGTCAAGTCCAACGTGTAGCTATTGGAGATATGCTTAGAGGTAATCGTGTGATGATATTATTTCTCCCTATGTATTCATCTGTTATTTTTGTATTGTCCTTGAACGTCATCACTGATATGTATCAATAAGTATATGGATTGTTTGTGAGATTATATGTTATATGATGATTGTTCGAGTGGTCCCTAGTTGATAAGGTTATGCAGACAAATATCATTTGAGTAGTATATGGTTTGGTTGATGATTATGTTTCACAAGTCATGGGTATAGAGATGTTATCCCGATAGTATGGAGTTGAGGATGGGGGACTTTGAGACGCAGTGAGATATTGTCTATTAGTCTCAAGTAATCACACATCACAATAATAAATTTGTTAATGAAAAAGTGTAGTTGAAGCACCATATATTCCAAATCATTATTCCACTTGCAAAATATTCCAGCATTATATACAAATGATGTTTTTCTTACTTTTTTTGTTCTATTTGTTTGTGTGCATATAAAATACAAGTCAACAAAAGAACTATCACATGGGACAAATGTCCAACTAATACAACACATATGGTCCACCAGTTCTTAAAACATTGTTCCATCACAAATGTCCCACCAATTCTTAAAGCATTGTTCCACCATAAAATGTCCCACCAATTCTATATACCAGGTGATTTCCCCGAACATTGCGGCGGGATTTTCAAGATTAATTTCAGATGTACTCCCTTAGTTTCTTTTTAGTCTGCATATAGCATTTGTCTGAAGTCAAACATTGTAAAGTTTTACCAACTTTATATAAAAAATAACAACATTTACAGTACAAAATCAATACATTAGATGTGTCATGAGTTGAATTTTCATACGTTATAACTTTCATATTCTAGATGTTGATATTTTTTAATATAAGTTTGGTCAGACCTTGCATAGTTTGACTACAAACAAATCTTATATGCAGAGTAAAAAGAAATGAAGGGAGTATTATGTATGAAGAAAATAATCTAAATCAAAAGGTATAATTTTTCTAATGTAGAGATTTTCCATACTTGCACTGTGTGTGAACAAAGAGTATGCATGAGGTTTGCACGGGGCTGTAAAATAGTGTTAGTGGATGTTGACATGGCACATTTTATGAGATGAAAAGTTGCATGTTGAAAGAATTAGAGTTAGTGAGGATCAGCTATTTGGGAATAGTGGAAAATATTCCAACATTATATACAAATGATGCTTTTCTTGCTTTTGTTGTTCTATTTGTTTGTATGCATATAAAATACAAGTCAACAAAAGAACTATCACATAGGACGATTAAAAAATGTACCTAATACTTGCATATGTCCCACCAATTCTTAAAACATCGTTCCACCACAAATGTACCACTAATTCTTAATATACTAGGTGATTTTCCGGCATGCTGCGTGGAAATTTAAAGATTAATTTCAGAAGTATTATTATGAAAAAATGATCTAAAACAAAAGCTACAACTTTTTAATGTAGAAATATTTGTACTTGCACTGTGTACAAAGAATATGCATGTGGTTTGCATTGGGGTTATAAAATAGTGTTAATGGGTACTGACATATTACACTTGATGAGATAAAAAACCACATGTTAAGAGAATTAGAGTGTCGGAGTAAATGAACACTGGTAGCCTAACCGGCTCCCTTTGGCCCTCAGAAAAAACAATGGGCTGACCGAGCCCTGAAGCACCCAAGACACGGGGCCGCCTTCTTCCGGCCGGCTATCCCATAGGCCGGCTGGTGGAAGGAGGTCCGACCATAAAGAACCCTTGGAGGACGCCACGATAGGGCCGACTCCAAAAAGCCGGTCCGTGAAGGACCAACTCCAAGAAGCCGGCCCCTGAAGGACCGACTCCAAGAAGCCGGCCCCTGGCAGACGGCCGAGGGCCGCGCCCTAAAGTCCACCCCCCATAGCCGTGACGGGACAGGGCGTGGCTACAGTGGCCCCTGCCACCCCGAATCCCGGAACACGCATGGCTACAGTACGCCGTACAGAGCGGCCAACTCCTGCCCGGCGAGGCACTGTTGCCATGCAGACCATGACGCCATCCACGACGGGTCGCCAATACGGCCCGTAGGCGGCGGGCCCTTCGGTCAGAGAGACATCCAAAGGCGGCCTGACCTCCCCCAGCCGGCCTGAGGCCGGGCCGGCTTCCTATAGCCGGCTTGCTCCCTCCTCGGGGCGCGCGCACCATTAAGCAGACAAGACGAGGTAAGGCTACAGTGAGAGCCCGCAAGGTGGCAGCACTGTAGCCATGCTTACCTCGACAAAGCCCTCGTCATCAGAGGCGATGCAACAGTAACCAGCCCCCGACAAGACCCCCCAAGCGGTGGGGCCGGCCTGTCGACCAATGGGCCGGCAGCCGGTGGGACCCATCAGTTGGCGGGCCCCAGTAGCCGATGGAGAAGCGGCGGCCGTAGATACTGACGGCCTGGACCCACGCCCAGTCGGGTTACCATTGTACCCCCGGGGGTAGGCCTATATAAACCCCCCGGGACACCCATGCAAAGGGTTGATCTCATAGAGTTTTAGACACTATTATAAGGAGAGAAGAGAGCTAGCCTTGCCCTTCTTCCTCCTCCCACCGAACAGCTCAAGGAGCCTCTTGTAGCTTCTTATCGATCTAGTGATCATGCGGAGACCCCGCAAAGCAGGAGTAGGGGTATTATCTCCACGGAGAGCCGCCAACCTGGGTAAGATCCGCCGGCGTGCATGTCTTCGCCTTATCCCGTTTCCAGGCATCGGTGATGTCTTACTGGCTCCCATAATGATAAGCCTGTTGGGGAACGTTGCAGAAAATTAAAATTTTTCCTACGGTTTCACCAAGATCCATCTATGAGTTCCTCTAAGCAACGAGTCAAGGGGGTGAGTTAGCATCTACATACCACTTGTAGATCGTGTGCGGAAGCGTTCAAGAGGATGGTGATGATGGAGTCGTACTCGACGTGATTCGGATCACCGATGACCAAGTGCTGCACGGACAGCACCTCCGCGTTCAACACACGTACTGTACGGGCGACGTCTCCTCCATCTTGATCCAGCAAGGAGGAAGGAGAGGTTGAGGAAGACAGCTCCACCGGCAGCACGACGGCGTGATGATGGTGGTGCAATAGTACTCCGACAGGGCTTCGCCAAGCACGTACGGAGGAGGAGAGGTGTTGGGGAGGGGAGGGGCTGTGCCTTCAATTGTGGTGTTGCTGCCCTCCCCTCACCCCTCTATTTATAGGAGGAGAGGGGCAAGGGGGGCCGGCCCTCTAGGGGGAAAACCCTAGGGAGGGCGGCGGCCAAGGGAGGGAGGCTTGCCCCCAAGCTAGGGGGGCGCCCCCTTTAGGGTTTCCCCCTCCCAAGCCCTAGCCGCATGGGCCATAGGTGGGGAGGCGCGCCCAGCCCACTAGGGGCTGGATCCCTCTCCCACGCAGCCCATGTGGCCCCCCGGGAGGGGTGGCCCCTCCCAGTGGACCTCCGGAATCCTTCCGGTGGCCCCGGTACAATACCGGTATGCCCCCGAAACTTTCCGGTGTCCGTTTAACCACTTTCCATATATAAATCTTTACCTCCGGACTATTCCGGAACTCCTCGTGACGTCCGAGATCTCATACGGGACTCCGAACAACATTCAGTAATCACATACAAGTCTTCCTAATAACCCTAGCGTCACTGAACCTTAAGTGTGTAGACCCTACGGGTTCGGGAGACATGCAGACATGACCGAGATGCTCTCAGGT
The DNA here is from genome assembly GCF_018294505.1 of Triticum aestivum. Classification (NCBI taxonomy): domain Eukaryota; kingdom Viridiplantae; phylum Streptophyta; class Magnoliopsida; order Poales; family Poaceae; genus Triticum; species Triticum aestivum. The sequence goes on along the minus strand of NC_057798.1, from coordinate 257,368,260 downwards.
CAATAACCAACAGCGGGATCTGGATACCCATGTTGGCTCCCACATGCTCCTCGATGTTGTCATCGGATGAACCACGACGTCGAGGATTCAATCAACCCCATATACAATTCCCTTTGTCAGACGGTATGTTACTTGCCCGAGACTCGATCGTCGGTATCCCAATACCTCGTTCAGTCTCGTTACCGGCAAGTCACTTTACTCGTACCGTAATGCATGATCCCGTGACCAGACACTTGGCCACCTTGAGCTCATTGTGATGATGCACTACCGAGTGGGCCCAGTGATACCTCTCCGAAAACACGGAGTGACAAATCCCAGTCTCGATCCATGTCAACCCAATAGACACTTTCGGAGATACCTGTAGTGCACCTTTATAGTCACCCAGTTACGTTGTGACGTTTGATACACCCAAAGCACTCCTACGGTATCCAGGAGTTACATGATCTCATGGTCGAAGGAAGAGATACTTGACATTGGCAAAGCTCTAGCAAACGAACTACACGATCTTTGTGCTATGCTTAGGATTGGGTCTTGTCCATCACATCATTCTCCTAATGATGTGATCCCATTATCAACGACATCCAATGTCCATAGCCAGGAAACCATGACTATCTGTTGATCACAACGAGCTAGTCAACTAGAGGCTCACTAGGGACATATTGTGGTCTATGTATTCACACGTGTATTACGATTTCCGGATAATACAGTTATAGCATGAATAAAAGACTATTATCATGAACAAAGAAATATAATAATAACACTTTTATTATTGCCTCTAGGGCATATTTCCAACAGTCTCCCACTTGCACTAGAGTCAATAATCTAGTTACATTGTGATGAATCGAACACCCATAGAGTTCTGGTGATGATCATGTTTTGCTCGCGAGAGAGGTTTAGTCAACGGATCCGCGACATTCAGATCCGTATGTACTTTGCAAATTTCTATGTCTCCATCTTGAACATTTTCACGGATGGAGTTGAAACGACGCTTGATGTGCCTGGTCTTCTTGTGAAACCTGGGCTCCTTGGCAAGGGCAATAGCTCCAGTGTTGTCACAGATAGTTTGATCGGCCCCGACGCATTGGGTATGACTCCTAGGTCGGTGATGAACTCCTTCACCCAAATAGCTTCATGCGCTGCCTCCGAGGCTGCCATGTACTCCGCTTCACATGTAGATCCCGCCACCACGCTCTGCTTGCAGCTGCACCAGCTTACTGCTCCACCATTCAACATATACACGTATCTGGTTTGTGACTTAGAGTCATCCAGATCTGTGTCGAAGCTAGCGTCGACGTAACCCTTTACAACGAGCTCTTCGTCACGTCCATAAACGAGAAACATGTCCTTCGTCCTTTTCAGGTATTTCAGGATATTCTTGACCGCTGTCCAGTGTTCCTTGCCGGGATTACTTTGGTACCTACCTACCAAACTTATGGCAAGGTTTACATCAGGTCTGGTACACAGCATGGCATACATAATAGATCCTATGGTTGAAGCATAGGGGATGACACTCATCTCTTCTTTATCTTTTGCCGTGGTCGGGCATTGAGCTGAGCTCAATCTCACACCTTGCAATACAGGCAAGAACCCTTTCTTGGACTGATCCATTTTGAACTTCTTCAAAATCTTATCAAGGTATGTGCTTTGTGAAAGACCTATGAGGCGTCTCGATCTATTTCTATAGATCTTAATGCCTAATATATAAGCAGCTTCTCCAAGGTCCTTTATTGAAAAACACTTATTCAAGTAGGCCTTAATGCTGTCCAAGAATTCTATATCATTTCCCATCAAAAGTATGTCATCTACATATAATATGAGAAATGCTACAGAGCTTCCACTCACTTTCTTGTAAACGCAGGCTTCTCCATAAGTCTGCATAAACCCAAACGCTTTGATCATCTCATCAAAGCGAATGTTCCAACTCCGAGATGCTTGCACCAGCCCATAAATGGATCGCTGGAGCGTGCATACTTTGTTAGCGTTCTTAGGATCGACAAAACCTTCCGGCTGCATCATATACAGTTCTTCCTTAAGATAACCGTTAAGGAATGCCATTTTGACGTCCATCTGCCATATCTCATAATCATAGTATGCGGCAATTGCTAACATGATTCGGACGGACTTAAGCTTCGCTACGGGAGAGAAAGTCTCATCGTAGTCAATCCCTTGAACTTGCCGATAACCCTTAGCGACAAGTCAAGCTTTATAGATGGTAATATTACCATCCGCGTCCGTCTTCTTCTTAAAGATCCATTTGTTTTCTATCGCTCGCTGATCATCGGGCAAGTCAGTCAAAGTCCATACTTTGTTTTCATACATGGATTCTATCTCGGATTTCATGGCTTCTAGCCATTTGTTGGAATCTGGGCCCGCCGTCGCTTCTTCATAGTTCGAAGGTTCACCGTTGTCTAACAACATGATTTCCAGGACAGGGTTGCCGTTCCACTCTGGTGCGGAACGTGTCCTTGTGGACCTATGAAGTTCAGTAGCAACTTGATCCGAAGTACCTTGATCATCATCATTATTTTCTTCTTCAGTTGGTGTAGGCATCACAGGAACATCTTCCTGAGCTGCACTACTATCCCGCTCAAGAGGTAGTACTTCATCGAGTTCTACTTTCCTCCCACTTACTTCTTTCGAGAGAAACCCCTTTTCCAGAAAGGATCCGTTCTTAGCGACAAAGATCTTGCCCTCGGATCTTAAGTAGAAGGTATACCCAATGGTTTCCTTAGGGTATCCTATGAAGACGCATTTTTTCGACTTGGGTTCGAGCTTTTCAGGTTGAAGTTTCTTGACATAAGCATCGCATCCCCAAACTTTCAGAAACGATAGCTTAGGTTTCTTCCCAAACCATAATTCATACGGTGTCGTCTCAACGGATTTAGACGGTGCCCTATTTAAAGTGAATGTAGCTGTCTCTAGAGCGTATCCACAAAATGATAGTGGTAAATCGGTAAGAGACATCATAGACCGCACCATATCTAATAGAGTGCGATTACGATGTTCGGACACACCGTTACGCTGAGGTGTTCCAGGCGGCGTGAGTTGTGAAACGATTCCACATTTCCTTAAGTGTGTACCAAATTCGTGACTTAAGTATTCTCCTCCACGATCTGATCGTAGGAATTTTATCTTTCGGTCACGTTGATTCCCTACCTCATTCTGAAATTCCTTGAACTTTTCAAAGGTCTCAGACTTGTGTTTCATCAAGTAGACATACCCATATCTACTCAAGTCATCAGTGAGAGTGAGAACATAACGATATCCTCCGCGAGCCTCAACACTCATTGGACCGCACACATCGGTATGTATGATTTCCAACAAGTTGGTTGCTCGCTCCATTGTTCCAGAGAACGGAGTCTTGGTCATCTTGCCCATGAGGCATGATTTGCATGTGTCAAATGATTCATAATCGAGAGACTCTAAAAGTCCATCAGCATGGAGCTTCTTCATGTGTTTGACACCAATGTGACCAAGGCGGCAGTGCCACAAGTATGTGGGACTATCGTTATCAACTTTACATCTTTTGGTATTCATGCTATGAATATGTGTAGTATTACGCTCGAGATTCATTAAGAATAAACCATTGACCATCGGAGCATGACCATAAAACATATCTCTCATATAAATCGAACAACCATTATTCTCAGACTTAAATGAGTAGCCATCTCGTATTAAACGAGATCCAGATACAATGTTCATGCTCAAACTTGGCACTAAATAACAATTATTAAGGTTCAAACTAATCCCGTGGGTAAATGTAGAGGTAGCGTGCCGACGGCGATCACATCGACTCTGGAACCATTCCCGACGCGCATCGTCACCTCATCCTTCGCCAGTCTCCGCTTATTCCGCAGCCCCTGCTGTGAGTTACAAATATGAGCAACGACACCGGTATCAAATACCCAGGAGTTACTACGAGTACTGGTAAGGTACAGATCAATTACATGTATATCGAGTATACCTTTAGTGTTGCCGGCCTTCTTATCCGCTAAGTATTTGGGGCAGTTCCGCTTCCAGTGACCCTTCCCCTTGCAATAAAAGCACTCAGTCTCAGGTTTGGGTCCATTTTTTGACTTCTTCCCGGTAACTGGCTTACCAGGCGCGGCAACCTCCTTGCCGTCCTTCTTGAAGTTCTTCTTACCCTTGCCCTTCTTGAACTTAGTGGTCTTATTGACCATCAACACTTGATGTTCTTTCTTGATTTCAACCTCTGCTGACTTCAGCATGGAAAATACTTCAGGAATGGTCTTTACCATCCCCTGCATATTGTAGTTCATCACAAAGCTCTTGTAGCTTGGTGGGAGCGACTGGAGAATTCTGTCAATGACCGCCTCATCAGGGAGGTTAATATTCAGCTGGGTCATACGGTTGTGCAACCCAGACATCTTGAGTATGTGCTCACTGACAGAACTATTTTCCTCCATCTTACAACTATAGAACTTGTCAGAGATGTCATATCTCTCGACCCGGGCGTGAGCTTGGAAAACTAGTTTCAGCTCTTCGAACATCTCATATGCTCCGTGATGCTCAAAACGCTTTTGGAGCCCCGGTTCTAAGCTGTAAAGCATGCCACACTGAACGAGGGAGTAATCATCAGCACGAGACTGCCAAGCATTCATAATGTCTTGGTTCTCTGGGACGGGAGCGTCACCTAGCGGTCCTTATAGGACATATTGTTTCCTGGCATCTATGAGGATGATCCTCAAGTTCCGGACCCAGTCCGTATAGTTGCTGCCATCATCTTTCAGCTTGGTTTTCTCTAGGAACGCGTTGAAGTTCATGTTGACATGAGCGTTGGCCATTTGATCTACAAGACATATTATGCAAAAGGTTTTAGACTAAGTTCATGATAATTAAGTTCATCCAATCAAATTTTAATGAACTCCCACTCAGATTAGACATCCCTCTAGTCATCTAAGTGTTACACGATCTGAGTCGACTAGGCCGTGTCCGATCATCACGTGAGACGGACTAGTCATCGTCGGTGAACATTCTCATGTTGATCGTATCTTCCATACGACTCGTGTTCGACCTTTCGGTCTCCGTGTTCCGAGGCCATGTCTGTACATGCTAGGCTCGTCAAGTTAACCCTAAGTGTTTTCGCATGTGTAAAACTGTCTTACACCCGTTGTATGTGAACGTAAGGATCTATCACACCCGATCATCACGTGGTGCTTCGAAACGACGAACTTTAGCAACGGTGCACAGTTAGGGGGAACACTTTCTTGAAATTGTTATAAGGGATCATCTTATTTACTACCGTCGTTCTAAGTAAACAAGATGCATAAACATAATAAACATCACATGCAATTATATAAAGTAGTGACATGATATGGCCAATATCATATAGCTCCTTTGATCTTCATCTTCGGCGCTCCATGATCATCTTGTCACCGGCATGACACCATGATCTCCATCATCATGATCTCCATCATCGTGTCTTCATGAAGTTGTCACGCCAACGACTACTTCTACTTCTATGACTAACGCGTTTAGCAATAAAGTAAAGTAGTTTACATGGCGTTCTTCAATGACACGCAGGTCATACAAAATAAAGACAACTCCTATGGCTCCTGCCGGTTGTCATACTCATCGACATGCAAGTCGTGATTCCTATTACAAGAACATGATCTCATACATCACAATATATCATTCATCATTCATCACAACTTCTGGCCATATCACATCACATGACAATTGCTGCAAAAATAAGTTAGACGTCCTCTAATTGTTGTTGCATCTTTTACGTGGCTGCAATTGGGTTCTAGCAAGAACGTTTTCTTACCTACGAATAACCACAACGTGATCTTGTCAACTTCTATTTACCCTTCATAAGGACCCTTTTCATCGAATCCACTTCAACTAAAGTGGGAGAGACAGACACCCGCCAGCCACCTTATGTAACTAGTGCATGTTAGTCGGTGGAACCGGTCTCATGTAAGCGTACGTGTAAGGTTGGTCTGGGCCGCTTCATCCCACAATACCGCTGAAGCAAGATAAGACTAGTAGCGGCAAGCAAGTTGACAAAATCTATGCCCACAACAAAATTGTGTTCTACTCGTGCAAAGAGAACTACGCATAAACCTGGCTCATGATGCCACTATTGGGGAACGTTGCAGAAAATTAAAATTTTTCCTACGGTTTCACCAAGATCCATCTATGAGTTCATCTAAGCAACGAGTCAAGGGGGTGAGTTAGCATCTACATACCACTTGTAGATCGTGTGCGGAAGCGTTCAAGGGGATGGTGATGATGGAGTCGTACTCGACGTGATTCGGATCACCGATGACCAAGTGCTGAATGGACAGCACCTCCGTGTTCAACACACGTACGGTACGGGCGACGTCTCCTCCGTCTTGATCCAGCAAGGAGGAAGGAGAGGTTGAGGAAGACAGCTCCACCGGCAGCACGACGGCGTGATGATGGTGGTGCAGTAGTACTCCGACAGGGCTTCGCCAAGCACGTACGGAGGAGGAGAGGTGTTGGGGAGGGGAGGGGCTGCGCCTTCAATTGTGGTGTTGCTGCGCTCCCCTCACCCCTCTATTTATAGGAGGAGAGGGGCAAGGGGGGCCGGCCCTCTAGGGGGAAAACCCTAGGGGGCGCGGCCAAGGGAGGGAGGCTTGCCCCCCAAGCTAGGGGGGCGCCCCCTTTAGGGTTTCCCCCTCCCAAGCCCTAGCCGCATGGGCCATAGGTGGGGAGGCGCGCCCAGCCCACTAGGGGCTGGCTCCCTCTCCCACGCAGCCCATGTGGCCCCCCGGGAGAGGTGGCCCCTCCCAGTGGACCTCCGGAATCCTTCCGGTGGCCCCGGTACAATACCGGTATGCCCCCGAAACTTTCCGGTGTCCGTTTAACCACTTTCCATATATAAATCTTTACCTCCGGACTATTCCGGAACTCCTCGTGACGTCCGGAATCTCATCCGGGACTCCGAACAACATTCAGTAATCACATACAAGTCTTCCTAATAACCCTAGCGTCACCGAACCTTAAGTGTGTAGACCCTACGGGTTCGGGAGACATGCAGACATGACCGAGATGCTCTCAGGTCAATAACCAACAGCGGGATCTGGATACCCATGTTGGCTCCCACATGCTCCTCGATGTTGTCATCGGATGAACCACGACGTCGAGGATTCAATCAACCCCATATACAATTCCCTTTGTCAGACGGCATGTTACTTGCCCGAGACTCGATCGTCGGTATCCCAATACCTCGTTCAGTCTCGTTACCGGCAAGTCACTTTACTCGTACCGTAATGCATGATCCCGTGACCAGACACTTGGCCACCTTGAGCTCATTGTGATGATGCACTACCGAGTGGGCCCAGTGATACCTCTCCGAAAACACGGAGTGACAAATCCCAGTCTCGATCCATGTCAACCCAATAGACACTTTCGGAGATACCTGTAGTGCACCTTTATAGTCACCCAGTTACGTTGTGACGTTTGATACACCCAAAGCACTCCTACGGTATCCAGGAGTTACATGATCTCATGGTCGAAGGAAGAGATACTTGACATTGGCAAAGCTCTAGCAAACGAACTACACGATCTTTGTGCTATGCTTAGGATTGGGTCTTGTCCATCACATCATTCTCCTAATGATGTGATCCCGTTATCAACGACATCCAATGTCCATAGCCAGGAAACCATGACTATCTGTTGATCACAATGAGCTAGTCAACTAGAGGCTCACTAGGGACATATTATGGTCTATGTATTCACACGTGTATTACGATTTCCGAATAATACAGTTATAGCATGAATAAAAGACTATTATCATGAACAAAGAAATATAATAATAACACTTTTATTATTGCCTCTAGGGCATATTTCCAACAAAGCCAGCGCGAAGTCGACCGCGCCGCCTTCGGCACGCCTCCTCCAGAAGGGCCAAGCCGAGTCGGCGGCATCAAGAAACGCGGCGCGGCCATCGCCAGCATGCTGGGAGCAGACCGCCCAGTCTACGCCACGCCCCTCGAGAATCTACGCGCCGCCCAGTCGATCGTAGACGAGCTAAACATACTGGGGGCCCATGAGCTTCCCTACATGACCAGACGCATCCAACAGCTGATCAACGCGGCCGCAGAGCAGCACGAAGCCGGCGTCCGAGCTGGAAGCCCCCCTCGTTGAGAGCACGGCGCGACGTCGCGTACGCCGACTGCGGGTGGCGCCCGCACAAGACAAGAGAAGGAGCCGGCTGCTAGCCGCAGCCGGACTCGAATCACCATCGAGCGCGACACAGAAGGCCGTCCCCGAGGTGTGGAACGACGAGGCGTCCCGCCTCCTCCTTCGCCTCGCGGGGAAAGATATCACACCCCGCCGCCTGTCGAGCATCCGACTCTCAGCGGCTGACTTGGTCGCCGTGAAGGAGTCGGCGAGAATGATGTCCGCCATCGGATCGACCGCCTTGCGTGATCCCTGGCCCTGGAAGAAGAAGATGATGTCGGCCCACCTTGTTTCAGCCCCCGCATCCGCAACGAGCCCCTCCCAAGGGGTTCTTGCTCCCAAGAGACACGCCCAAGTACAACGGCTCCGTGAAGCCGGAAGATTGGTTGATCGACTACTCTACCGCAGTTCGCATAGCAAACGGCAACAAACGCGTTGCCGTGAAATATGTCCCCTTGATGCTCCAAGGCACGGCGCGCACCTGGCTCAATAGCCTTAAGCCTTACAGCATCAACAGCTGGCTGGACTTCACCGAAGCCTTCATACGCAACTTCACTAGCACCTACAAACGGGCTCCCAAGCCCCGACAGCTCTCCTTGTGCATACAAGGGCCCAACGAATCAACCCGTGACTACCTCATGCATTGGGCCGAGCTCCGCAACTCCTGCGAAGGGGTGCACGAGGTTCAGGCCATAGAGTACTTCACCGCCGGGTGCCGCGAGGGCACTCTCCTCAAGCACCGACTCCTCTACGACGAGCCGGCAACCCTTGACGAGCTACTGATCATCGCGGACAATTATGCCACGGCCGACTCTTCAATGAAGACTGAGCTCCGGGTAGACGCCTCTAGAAAAGTGCTGGCGCCGGCTCCCAAGACGCCGGCTGGAGAATCAAGCCGGCGCTCGTATCAAAGCGACCACAAATGCAAGGCCCCTATGCCGCCTTCCACAAGCCGGCAGGTCGCTACGGTCGAAGAAGAGCAGCCTGAAGGGCGGCCGGCTCCCAAAAAGCAGAAGGGCGGCAGGGCGGCTTGACAGCCGGCTTTCTCCTACGAGCAAACTCTTGATGCCCCCTGCAAGTTCCACAGCGGCGCAAAGCCGTCCAACCACACAACTCGGAAGTGCCATTGGCTCACACGAATCTCCAAGGGCGAGGGGCTATTGCCGCCTCCACCTGCAGGCCAGCCACCTCCTGCCCCGCAGCAGCCGGCCGCTCGGCTTGCAGTCGGAGCTATCCAAGATGAGTTCCCCGATGAGCAAGCCGCCTACGTCGTGTTCACCAGCCAGATAGAAGATCGGCGCACCCGGCGCCGGCAGCAGCAAGAAGTCAACACGGTCGCCTCCAGTAACCCCGAGTTTATGCACTGGTCGGAGAAGCCCATCAGCTGGAGCCGGGACGACCACCCAGAGGTGATGCCGTCTCCTGGCTCCTATGCCTTGGTTTTGGATGCCACCCTGGCGACAGAAATGCGTGCTACCCGTTTCTCCCACGTGCTGATAGATGGCGGGAGCAGTATCAACATACTGTACCGAGATACAATGGAGAAGCTCAACATCAAGCCAAAGCAACTCATGCCAGGCCGGACTGTGTTCCACGGCATCGTACCCGGCCTGTCCTGCTCACCAATCGGTAAGATCAAGATGGATGTCCTCTTTGGGGGCAAAGATCATTTCCGCCGAGAGGCAATATGGTTTGAGGTAGTGGATTTGGAGAGCCCGTACCACGCATTGCTTGGCCGATCAGTGTTGGCCAAGTTTATGGCTGTGCCCCACTACGCCTACCTCAAGATGAAGATGCCGAGTTCCAAGGGCATTATCACTATAGTCGGAGACTATTAAAAGTCTTCTGAGTGTGCAGTAGCCAGCAGCCGGCTGGCCGAGTCCCTCATGATCGCCGAAGAGAAGAAGATGCTGAATCGAGTTGTGGCCTTGGCTGGCAAGCAGCCAGCCCTGTCTCCTAACCCCAAAGAATGTGAAGCTCAAGGTTCTTTCCAGCCGGCCAAGGAGACAAAGAAGATACCCCTCGACCCGGAACACCCAGAGAGGCACGCTGTCATAGGCACAGGCCTTGACAGCAAATAGGAAGGCGAGCTCGTCGATTTCCTCCATGAGAATCGGGACGTCTTTTCATGGTCTCCAGACATGCCGGGTGTTCCGACGGATTTCGCTGAGCACAAGCTACACGTCCGACCTAACGTCAAGCCGGTCAGGCAGCCCTTGCACCGCCTGTCAGAAGAGAAGAGAAGAGTTGTCGGTAAAGAGATAGCCCGGCTCCTAGCAGCCGGATTCATTATGGAAGTGTTCTTTCCCAAATGGCTGGCCAGCCCAGTCTTAGTGTTGAAGAAAAACAAGCAATGACGCATGTGTATTGACTATACCGGCCTCAACAAAGCCTGCCCTAAAGATCCATTTGCCCTGCCAAGGATTGACCAAGTGATAGACTCCATAGCCGGATGCGAGCTATTGAGTTTTTTGGATGCTTATTCAGGCTACCGCCAGATAAAGTTGGACCCAGCTGATCGCTTGAAGACCGCCTTCATCACCCCATTCGGAGCTTTCTGCTACCTGACCATGACATTCGGCTTGAGAAATGCCGGTGCCACCTTTCAGTGTTGCATGCAGAAAGGCCTCCTCAAGCAACTCGGCAGAAATGCCCACGTCTACGTAGACGATGTCGTGGTGAAGACGGAGAAGCGCGGCATCCTGCTGGAAGACCTCAAGGAGACCTTTTAGAATTTGCGCCGGTTTTAGATCAAGCTCAACTTGGAGAAGTGCGTGTTCGGGGTACCGGCCGGTCAGCTTCTAGGCTTCCTAGTCTCCGAACGCGGCATGGAATGCAACCTAGTGAAAATCAAGGCCATAGAGAGAATGAAGGTCCCTACCATGCTGCGAGACGTCCAAAAGTTCACCGGATGCCTAGCATCCTTGAACCGCTTCATGAGCCGGTTCGGAGAAAAGGCGCTCCCCCTCTACCGACTCATGAAGAAGTCCACTCACTTTGAGTGGAATGACCAGGCAGACCAAGCTTTCCATGAGCTGAAGAAGATGATGTCCACACCGCCTGTCTTGGCGGCCCCAACTGAGAAGGAGCCCGTGTTCCTCTACATTGCCGCCACCAGCTGGGTGGTCAGCACAGTCATCCTGGTCCAGCGTACAGAAGAAGGCCGAGCTCAGCTAGTCCAGAGGCTGGTATATTATTTGAGCGAAGTATTGTCCACCTCAAAGCAGAACTACCCGCACTATCAGAAAATGTGCTATGGTGTGTACTTCGCCTCCAAGAAACTCAAGCCCTACTTCCAAGAACATCCCATCACGGTCGTATGCACTGCCCCGCTTGCCGAGATCATATGCAGCCGGGACGCATCCGACCGAGTGGCGAAATGGGCTATTGCGCTGGCTCCTTACACAATCTACTATCAGCCCCGCACCGCCATCAAGTCCCAAGCATTGGCCGACTTCCTCGTCGACTGGGCCGAGACCCAGTACCTGCCACCGGCCCCGACTCCACTCATTGGCGGATGCATTTTGACGGATCCAAGATGCGCACCAGCTTGGGAGCCGACATCGTCCTCACCTCTCCCAAGGGCGACAAACTCAGATACACATTGCAAATCCACTTTGCCGCCTCCAACAATGTGGCCGAGTACGAGGCGCTCATACACGGGCTCCGGCTAGCCAAGGAACTCGGCATCCGCCGGATCCTGTGTTATGGCGACTCGGACTTGGTGGTTCAGCAATCATCTGGCGACTGGGACGCCAAGGACGCAAACATGGCAAGCTACCGTTTCCTCGTTCAGCAGATCAACGGATACTTCGAGGGGTGCGAGTTCCTTCATGTGCCACGGGCCGACAACGAACAAGCAGATGCCCTGGCACGAATAGGCTCCACCTGGTAAGCTATACCAACCGGTGTCGCCCTCCAACGCCTCCTCAAGCCATCTGTCAAGCCGTCTCCGGAATCCAGTTCCATCTTCGTGCCGCCTGACCCCGACACAGTCGGATCCGACTTCGGGGACCAGGCAGGCGGCCCGGGGACTTCGGCAGCCGGCTCGGGGGCTGCCATAGTCGAACCCGGCCCGGGGACTGCAGCAACACAGCAGGCAGAGGCCGACTCCAACTCCTCACAACCCAGCCAACCCACCCTGGTTGCAGTAGCCGTTTTGACAATCAAAGAAGTCACAGCTTCATCATGGGCTCAGCCCATCCTCTGTTTCCTGATAAATGGAGAGTTGCCGACTGACGAGATCTCGGCAAGACAAGTCCAACGCCGAGCCGGAGCTTACACAATAATGAACCGAGAGCTAGTTAGGCGCAGTGCTACCGGAGTCTTCCAGCGCTGCGTCGAGCCAGAGAAAGGCATAGCAATCCTCGAAGACATCCACCAAGGCGAATGCGGCCACCATGCCGCCTCCAGGGCGCTCGTCGCCAAGGCCTTCCACCATGAATTCTTCTGGCCGACTGCTTTGGAGGACGCCAAGGAACTAGCCAAACACTGCAAAGGGTGCCAAGTCTTTGGCTCCAAGCAACACCTGCCGGCTTCTGCACTCAAGACCATCCCCCTCACTTGGCCTTTTGCCGTCTGGGGGCTGGACATGGTCGGCCCATTCAAGACGGCGCACAGCGGCATGACACATCTGCTTGTCACCGTGGACAAATTTACCAAGTGGATTGAAGCAAAGTCGATCAAGAAACTGAATGGGTCGACTACCGTGACATTTATCGCAGACATTACAACCCGGTATGGAGTACCACACAGCATCATCACCGACAACGGCACGAATTTTGCCAAGGGAGCACTGGCACGTTTCTGCGTGACACAGGGCATCCAACTAGACTTAGCGTCCGTTGCCCACCCGCAGTCAAACGGCCAAGTCGAGCGAGCAAACGGCCTCATACTCTCCGGCATCAAGCCCCGACTGGTCATGCCACTGGAGGTTCGGCCGGCTACTGGCTCGATGAGCTGCCAGCCGTCCTCTGGAGTCTGTGCACTACCCCAAACAAGTCAACCGGCTTCACCCCCTTCTTCCTTGTATATGGTGCCGAGGCTGTCATCCCAACTGACATCGAGTTCGACTCACCTCGGGTCACCATGTACACGGAGGCGGAGGCCAAGGAAGCACGAGAAGACGGCGTCGACTTGCTGGAAGAAAGCCGGTTGTTAGCCCTCAGCCGGTCCGCCATCTACCAGCAAGGTCTGCACCGTTACCACAGTCGGAGGGTCAAGCCAAGAGCTTTCCAAGAGGGAGACCTTGTGCTCCAGCTGATACAGCGAACAGCCGGCCAACACAAGCTCTCGGCTCCTTGGGAAGGCCCCTTCGTCATCAGCTGGGCTCTGGGAAACGACTCCTACTACCTAATCGACGCATAGAAGCCGAAGGCACGCAAGAGAGACGACTCCGGCAAGGAGTCGGAGCGCCCGTGGAACGCCAATCTTCTCCGAAGATTTTAAAGTTGAAATGTAGTATGTATCACACTACCTTTTGTATTAAGTATGAGACAATGGGCTCCCCGAGGAGTTCTCGGGGACTACCCTATTTTATCTATGTATGCCGGGTATCATACCCATGGTTACGCCACTACATTCATTTTCTCCGTCCGGCACCGGGTTCGACTAGTCGGCCCGGGGACTTGCCGCCTTGAGTTATGTCCAAGTTCTACCTGCAGTCAGACAAGTAATGTGTCGGAACCCAAGCCCTTTCTTGCGAAAGTCACAACTCGAAGAATCGGCTGCCCGACTAGCAAGAGCCAAAGGCGGAAATGATGCCCACATTAAAAACGGCTAAGGACTAACGAACTTACATAACACAAGCCGGCTCCCCTCTTGCCAACCGGCTGTCGAAGCAGCCGACCGGCCGGCTTCCCTTCCTACTCTGCTACAATCTAAGAAAGATTGAGTACTTGCCTTCCCAGACGGCTGAACTCCTTACCCGGCCACAGACTGCAGAGCAACTGTCCGGTTGGGAAGGCGGCAACCAAGGGAAGGCGACAAAGGAAAAAAGCTGAGAGATAAAAAGCAAGTAGGAACGGAAGCCAAGCACATGCATAATAATATTTACACAAAAGGCCTTCGAGAGGCCTGTTGGGGAACATAGTAATTTCAAAAAAATTCCTACGCACACGCAAGATCATGGTGATGCATAGCAACGAGAGGGGAGAGTGTAGTCCATGTACCCTCGTAGACCGTAAGCGGAAGCGTTATGACAACGCGGTTGATGTAGTCGTACGTCTTCACGATCCGACCGATCCAAGCACCGAACGTACGGCACCTCCGAGTTCAGCACACGTTCAGCTCGATGACGATCCCCGGACTCCGATCCAGCAGGGTGTCGGGGATGAGTTCAGCCAGCACGACGGCGTGGTGACGATGATGATGTTCTACCGACGCAGGGCTTCGCCTAAGCACCGGATATGACCGAGGTGGAATATGGTGAAGGGGGGCACCGCACACAGCTAAGAAACGATCACGAAGATAAACTTGTGTGTCTATGGGGTGCCCCCTGCCCCCGTATATAAAGGAGCAAGGGAGGAGGAGGCCGGCCCTAGGAGGGGGCGCACCAAGTGTGGAGTCCTACTAGGACTCCCTAGTCCTAGTAGGATTCCACCTCCCATATGGAATAGGAAAAGAGGAAGGGAAAATGAGAAGGAAGGAAGGGGGCGCCCCCCTTCCCAAGTCCAATTCGGATCAGACCAAGGGGAGGGGCGCGGCCACCCTTGAGGCCCTTTTCCTTCTTTCCCGTATGGCCCAATAAGGCCCAATACGTATTCCCGTAACTCTCCGGTACTCCAAAAAATACCCGAATCACTCGGAACCTTTCCGATGTCCGAATATAGTCGTCCAATATATCGATCTTTACGTCTGGACCATTTCGAGACTCCTCGTCATATCCCTGATCTCATCCGAGACTCCGAACTCCTTCGGTACATCAAAACTCATAAACTCATAATATAACTGTCATCGAAACCTTAAGCGTGCGGACCCTACGGATTCGAGAACAATGTAGACATGACCGAGACACGTTTCCGGTCAATAACCAATAGCGGAACCTGGATGCTCATATTGGCTCCCACATATTCTACGAAGATCTTTATCGGTCAAACCGCATAACAACATACGTTGTTCCCTTTGTCATTGGTATGTTACTTGCCCGAGATTCGATTGTCGGTATCCAATACCTAGTTCAATCTCGTTACCGGCAAGTCTCTTTACTCGTTACGTAATGCATCATTCCGCAACTAACTCATTAGTTGCAATGCTTGCAAGGCTTATAGTGATGTGCATTACCGAGTGGGCCCAGAGATACCTCTCCGACAATCGGAGTGACAAATCCTAATCTCGAAATACGCCAACCCAACATGTACCTTCAGAGACACCTGTAGAGCTCCTTTATAATCACCCAGTTACGTTGTGACGTTTGGTAGCACACAAAGTGTTCCTCTGGTAAACGGGAGTTGCATAATCTCATAGTCATAGGAACTTGTATAAGTTATGAAGAAAGCAGTAGCAACATACTAAACGATCAAGTGCTAAGCTAACGGAATGGGTCAAGTCAATCACATCATTCTCTTAATGATGTGATCCCGTTAATCAAATGACAACTCTTTTGTCCATGGCAAGGAAACATAACCATCTTTGATAAACGAGCTAGTCAAGTAGAGGCATACTAGTGACACTATGTTTGTCTATGTATTCACACATGTATTATGTTTCCGGTTAATAAAATTCTAGCATGAATAATAAACATTTATCATGATATAAGGAAATAAATAATAACTTTATTATTGCCTCTAGGGCATATTTCCTCCAGTCTCCCACTTGCACTAGAGTCAACAATCTAGTTCACATCATCATGTGATTCAACACCAATATTCACATCTGTATGTGATTAACCCATAGTTCACATCGTCATGTGATCAACACCCAAAGGGTTTACTAGAGTCAATAATCTAGTTCACATCACTATGTGATTAACACCCAGAAGAGTACTAAGGTATGATCATGTTTTGCTCGTGAGAGGAATTTAGTCAATGGGTCTGTCACATTTAGAGCCGTATGTATTTTGCAAATATTCTATGTCTTCAATGCTCTGCACTGACCTACTCTAGCTAATTGCTCCCACTTTCAATATGTATCAAGAATGAGACTTAGAGGCATCTAGATCAGTGTAAAAGTTTGCACCGATGTAACTTTTACGACGAACTCTTTTATCACCTCCATAATCGTGAAACATCTCCTCAGTCCTCACTAAGGATATTCTTGACCGTTGTCCAGTGATCTACTATTAGATCAAAATTGTATTCCTTTGCCTAAACTCAGAGCAAGGTATACAATAAGTCTGGTTCACAGCATATCATACTTTATAGAACCTATGACTAAGGCATAGGGAATGACTTTTCATTCTCTTTCTATTTTCTGCTATGGTCGGGTCTTGAGTCTTACTCAACTTCACACCTTTGCATCACAGGCAAGAACTCCTTCTTTGACTGTTCCATTTTGAACTATTTCAAAAATTTATCAAGGTATGTACTTATTGAAAAATCTTATCAAGCGTCTTGATCTATCTATATAGATCTTGATGCTCAATGTGTAAGCAGCTTCACCGGGGTCTTTCATTGAAAAACTTTTATTCAAGTATCCTTTTATGCTATCCAGAAATTCTATATCATTTCCAATCAACAATATGTCTTGCACATATAATATCAGAAATGCTACAGAGCTCCCACTTACTTTCTTGTAAATACAGGCCTTTCCAAAAGTGTGTACTAAAACCATATGCTTTGATCAACTCATCAAAGCGTATATTCCAACGCCGAGATGCTTGAACCGGTCCATTGATGGATCGCTGGAGCTTGCACACTTTGTTAGCACCTTTAGGATTGACAAAACCTTCTGGTTGCATCATATACAACTCTTCTTTAATAAATCTATTAAGGAATGCAGTTTTGACATCCATTTGCCAGATTTCATAAAATGTGGCAATTGCTAACATGATTCGGACAGACTTAAGCATCGATATGAGTGAGAAAATCTCGTCGTATTCAACACCTTTGAACTTGTCGAAAACCTTTCGCAACAAGTCAAGCTTTGTAGATAGTAACACTACTATCAGTGTCCGTCTTCCTCTTGAAGATCCATTTATTTAACATGGCTTGCTGATCATCGAGCAAGTCAACCAAAGTCCATACTTTGTTCTCATACATGGATCCTATCTCAGATTTTATGGCCTCAAGCCATTTCGCGGAATCTGGGCTCATCATCGCTTCCTCATAGTTCGTAGGTTTATAATGGTCTAGTAACATGACTTTCAGAACAGGATTACTGTACCACTCTGGTGCGGACCATACTCTGGAAGACCTACGAGTTTCTGTAGTAACTTGATCCAAAGTTTCATGATCATCATCATTAACTTCCTCACTAATCGGTGTAGGCATCACTGGAACTGATTTTTGTGATGAACTACTTTCCAATTTGGGAGAAGGTACAATTACCTTATCAAGTTCTACTTTCCTCCCACTCACTTCTTTCGAGAGAAACTCCTTCTCTAGAAAGGATCCATCTTAGCAATGAAACTTGCTTTCAGATCTGTGATAGAAGGTGTACCCAATAGTCACCTTTGGGTATTATATGAAGACGCACTTCTCCGATTTGGGTTCGAGCTTATCAGGTTAAAATGTTTTCACATAAGCATCGCAGCCCCAAACTTTAAGAAACGACAACTTTGGTTTCTTGCCAAACCACAGTTCATAAGGCATCGTCTCAACGGATTTTGATGGTGCCCTATTTAAAGTGAATGCAACTGTCTCTAATGCATAATCCCAAAACGATAGTGGTAAACCGATAAGAGATATCATAGATTGCACTATATCCAATAAAGTACGGTTATGACGTTCGGACACACCATTAAGCTGTGGTGTTCCAGGTGGCATGAGTTTGTGAAACTATTCCACATTGTTTTAATTGAAGACCAAACTCGTAACTCAAATATTCTCCTCCACGATCAGATCGTAGAAACTTTATTTTCTTGTTACGATGATTCTTCACTTCACTCTGAAATTCTTTGAACTTTTCAAATGTTTCAGACTTGTGTTTCATTAAGAAGATATACTCATATCTGCTCAAATCATCTTGTGAAGGTCAGAAAAATAACGATACCTGCCACGAGCATCAACACTCATTGGACCGCATACATCGGTATGTATTATTTCCAATAAGTCACTAGCTCGTTCCGTTGTTCCGGAGAATGGAGTTTTAGTCATCTTGCCCAAAAGGCATGGTTCGCAAGCATCAAATGATTCATAATCAAATGATTCCAAAAGTCCATTTTTATGGAGTTTCTTCATGCGCTTTACACCGATATGACCTAAACGACAGTGCTACAAATATGTTGCACTATCATTACCAACTTTGCATCTTTTGGCATCAATATTACGAATATGTGTATCACTACGATCGAGATCCAACAAACTATTTTCATTGGGTGTATGACCATTGAAGGTTTTATTCATGTAAACAGAACAACAATTATTCTCCGACTTTAAATGAATAACCGTATTGCAATAAACATGATCAAATCATATTCATGCTCAATGCAAACGCCAAATAACATTTATTTAGGTTTAACACTAATCCCGAAAGTATAGGGAGTGTGCGATGATGATCATATCAATCTTGGAACCACTTCCAACACACATCGTCACTTCACCCTCAACTAGTCTCTGTTTATCCTGTAACTCCTGTTTCGAGTTACTAATTTTTTAGCAACCGAACAAGTATCAAATACTCAGGGGCTACTATAAACACTAGTAAGGTACACATCAATAACATGTATATCAAATATACCCTTGTTCACTTTGCCATCCTTCTTATCCACCAAATATTCAGGGCATTTCCGCTTCTAGTGACCATTTTCTTTGCAGTGTAAGCACTCAGTTTCAGGCTTTGGTCCAGCTTTGGTCTTCTTCACGGGAGTGACAACTTGTTTGCCATTCTACTTGAAGTTTCCCTTTCTTTCCCTTTGCCCTTTTCTTGAAACTAGTGGTCTTGTCAATAATCAACACTTGATATTTTTTCTTGATTTCTACCTTCGTCGATTTCAACATCACGAAGAGCTCGGGAATCATTTTCGTCATCCCTTGCATACTATAGTTCATCACGAAGTTCTAGAAACTTAGTGATGATGACTAGAGAATTCTGCAATCACTATCTTATCTGGAAGATTAACTCCCACTTGATTCAAGCGATTGTAATACCCAGACAATCTGAGCACATGCTCACTAGTTGAGCGATTCTCCTCCATCTTTTAGCCATAGAACTTGTTGGATACTTCATATCTCTCAACTCGGGTATTTGCTTGAAATATTAACTTCAACTCCTGGAACATCTCATATGGTCCATGACGTTCAAAACGTCTTTGAAGTCCCGATTCTAAGCCGTTAAGCATGATGCACTAAACTATCAAGTAGTCATCATATTGAGCAAGCCAAACGTTCATAACGTCTGCATCTGCTCCTGCAATAGGTCTGTCACCTAGCGGTGCATTAAGGACATAATTCTTCTGTGCAGCAATGAGGATAAACCTCAGATCACGGATCCAATCCGCATCATTGCTACTAACATCTTTCAACACAATTTTCTCTAGGAACATATCAAAATAAACATATGAAAGCAACAACGCAAGCTATTGATCTAGAACATAATTTGCAAAATACTACCAGGACTAAGTTCATGATAAATTTAAGTTCAGTTAATCATATTACTTAAGAACTCCCACTTAGATAGATATCCCTCTAATCCTCTAAGTGATTACGTGATCCATATCAACTACACCATGTCCGATCATCACGTGAGATGGAGTAGTTTCAACGGTGAACATCAATATGTTGATCATATCTACTATATGATTCATGCTCGACCTTTCGGTCTCCGTGTTCCGAGGCCATATCTGTTATATGCTAGGCTCGTCAAGTTTAACCTGAGTATTCCGCGTGTGCAACTGTTTTGCACCCGTTGTATTTGAACCTAGAGCCTATCACACTCGATCATCACGTGGTGTCTCAGCACGAAGAACTTTTGCAACGGTGCATACTCAGGGAGAACACTTTTACTATGATAATTTAGTGAGGGATCATCTTATAATGCTACCGTCAATCAAAGCAAGATAAGATGCATAAAAGATAAACATCACATGCAATCAATATAAGTGATATGATATGGCCATCATCATCTTGTGCTTGTGATCTCCATCTTCGAAGCACCGTCATGATCACCATCGTCACCGGCGCGACACCTTGATCTCCATCGTAGCATCGTTGTCGTCTCGCCAATCTTATGCTTCTACGACTATCACTACCGCTTAGTGATAAAGTAAAGCATTACATGGCGATTGCATTGCATACAATAAAGCGACAACCATATGGCTCCTGCCAGTTGCCGATAACTCTGTTACAAAACATGATCATCTCATACAATAAAATTTAGCAACATGTCTTGACCATATGACATCACAACATGCCCTGCAAAAACAAGTTAGACGTCCTCTACTTTGTTGTTGCAAGTTTTACATGGCTGCTACGGGCTTAGCAAGAACCGTTCTTACCTACGCATCAAAACCACAACGATAGTTTGTCAAGTTGGTGCTGTTTTAACCTTTGCAAGGACCGGGCGTAGCCACACTCGGTTCAACTAAAGTTGGAGAAACTGACACCCGCCAGCCACCTGTGTGCAAAGCACGTCGGTAGAACCATTCTCGCGTAAGCGTACGCGTAATGTCGGTCCGGGCCGCTTCATCCAACAATACCGCCGAACCAAAGTATGACATGCTGGTAAGCAGTATGACTTGTATTGCCCACAACTTACTTGTGTTCTACTCGTGCAAATAACATCAACGCATAAAACCTAGGCTCGGATGCCACTGTTGGGGAACGTACTAATTTCAAAAAATTTCCTACGCACACGCAAGATCATGGTGATGCATAGCAACGAGAGGGGAGAGTGTAGTCCATGTACCCTCGTAGACCGTAAGCGGAAGCGTTATGACAACGCGGTTGATGTAGTCGTACGTCTTCACGATCCGACCGATCCAAGCACCGAACGTACGGCACCTCCGAGTTCAGCACACGTTCAGCTCGATGACGATCCCCGGACTCCGATCCAGCAGGGTGTCGGGGATGAGTTCAGCCAACACGACGGCGTGGTGACGATGATGATGTTCTACCGACGCAGGGCTTCGCCTAAGCACCGGATATGACCGAGGTGGAATATGGTGAAGGGGGGCACCGCACACAGCTAAGAAACGATCACGAAGATAAACTTGTGTGTCTATGGGGTGCCCCCTGCCCCCGTATATAAAGGAGCAAGGGAGGAGGAGGCCGGCCCTAGGAGGGGGCGCACCAAGTGTGGAGTCCTACTAGGACTCCCTAGTCCTAGTAGGATTCCACCTCCCATATGGAATAGGAAAAGAGGAAGGGAAAATGAGAAGGAAGGAAGGGGGCGCCCCCCTTCCCAAGTCCAATTCGGATCAGACCAAGGGGAGGGGCGCGGCCACCCTTGAGGCCCTTTTCCTTCTTTCCCGTATGGCCCAATAAGGCCCAATACGTATTCCCGTAACTCTCCGGTACTCCAAAAAATACCCGAATCACTCGGAACCTTTCCGATGTCCGAATATAGTCGTCCAATATATCGATCTTTACGTCTGGACCATTTCGAGACTCCTCGTCATATCCCTGATCTCATCCGAGACTCCGAACTCCTTCGGTACATCAAAACTCATAAACTCATAATATAACTGTCATCGAAACCTTAAGCGTGCGGACCCTACGGATTCGAGAATAATGTAGACATGACCGAGACACGTTTCCGGTCAATAACCAATAGCGGAACCTGGATGCTCATATTGGCTCCCACATATTCTATGAAGATCTTTATCGGTCAAACCGCATAACAACATACGTTGTTCCCTTTGTCATCGGTATGTTACTTGCCCGAGATTCGATCGTCGGTATCCAATACCTAGTTCAATCTCGTTACCGGCAAGTCTCTTTACTCGTTACGTAATGCATCATTCCGCAACTAACTCATTAGTTGCAATGCTTGCAAGGCTTATAGTGATGTGCATTACCGAGTGGGCCCAGAGATACCTCTTCGACAATCGGAGTGACAAATCCTAATCTCGAAATACGCCAACCCAACATGTACCTTCAGAGACACCTGTAGAGCTCCTTTATAATCACCCAGTTACATTGTGACGTTTGGTAGCACACAAAGTGTTCCTCCGGTAAACGGGAGTTGCATAATCTCATAGTCATAGGAACATGTATAAGTCATGAAGAAAGCAGTAGCAACATACTAAACGATCAAGAGCTAACGGAATGGGTCAAGTCAATCACATCATTCTCTTAATGATGTGATCCCGTTAATCAAATGACAACTCTTTTGTCCATGGCAAGGAAACATAACCATCTTTGATAAACGAGCTAGTCAAGTAGAGGCATACTAGTGACACTATGTTTGTCTATGTATTCACACATGTATTATGTTTCCGGTTAATACAATTCTAGCATGAATAATAAACATTTATCATGATATAAGGAAATAAATAATTACTTTATTATTGCCTCTAGGGCATATTTCCTTCAAGGCCGACATTCAATGAAGTTTGAATACACCCCCAGTGGGTGGAATTGCACAAAGATAACAAAATCTGTTCAAAGAGTGACAAGCAGGAAAGTAAAAACAGCGAATCAAGCCAAGGGAGCGCCCGGAGCGTCATGAAGATTGGTGGAGACGGCGGTGTCGGCTGGAGGAGTGGCCGGCTGGCGAGTCTTGGCCTGGCCATCGCCGGTGGCAGGCGGAGCATTCACGCGCGCCTCGTTGCTGGAGGCACAGTCAGGCTGAGGCTGTCCGGCAGCTTCGACATCCGGCACAGCGTCTTCGCCGTCTTCCTCCTCCTCCTCTTCGCCCTCGTCGCTAGAGTCAATCTCCTCCGCCGAGTCTTCACCGTCGGCCGGGTTCAACCCGAACCATTCCTCCGGCTGCACAACGCCGTCCTCGTTCACCTCAGGAGCAAAGGCGCTGGTATCGGTGAAGTCGGCAATCGCCGAGGCGCGCTGGATGATAGCCGGCCGCACCGCCTCCAGCTCCTCGTCAGCCTCCTGCCGCCAGGTGCGTAGCTGGTCCAAGTTCAGCCCAGGGTACCAAGCCCAGGCGAACTCTAGCGCCCGTCGAGTGCCGGATCGAGCTGCTAAAGCCTTCCAGGCCTCGAGGCGGCCGACTGCTACCTCCAGCCAGTCGGCAGTATGGCTGGGGGTGCGAGGAATTACTTCGCCAGGCCAAAGGGCGGCCAGCACCTGTGCTCCGGCACGCTGAAGCCATCGGAGCAAGCGGTAGGCCGCTGGAGGCGGGCCTGGATCGCCAGAAGCTGCTCCTCAAGTGACCGGTTGGCATCCGGTGCGATCTCAACCCCAGCCTGCCGCCGGGCCTCACGGTGAGCTTCGATGGCTTGGTTGGCGGCGATGGAGTAGCCAGGAAAGTAATCTTCACAAAGAAGAAAGAAACAGAGCAAGTCAGGAGATAAACTGGCTTACAAGGACAAGCAAAGAGTGAAGAAGAAGGCGGCCTACCGTCAACCAAATCCTCGACTCGGCCGTAGCCTTCGCTCAGAGCTTGCCTTGCCTCGGCCCAGCTCGCCGCCTCGGTTTCATATTCGGCTTTGAGGGCGACCTCGCTGTCCCGCGCCGCCTTCAGGGCCGCCTTATGGCTTTCCTCTTGGTTGGCCAGTTTCTTGGCCAGACGGTCACGCTCCTGAGCCAAGGCGCTGAATTCACTCTCCCTGGTGCGAAGGGCGGTCTGGGCCACACCCAGCTACTGCCTCAAGTCGGCGTTGGCTCCTGCCAATATGGAAAGAAGAAATTAAGAAAGAAGTCGGCAAGAAAGATCCGACCTGACTGCTCAGCACTCGGCCCGAATCTCGGGGACTACACCCAGTGGGTGCGCTGACGCGCCCCCACATGAGATAAAAGGACAAAGACACTCACGCCGGCTCTCCGACAGGTCGGCGGCCTTTTGGTTCCCCTCCCGGACCAGGGAGTTGAAGGTAGCGGTGTGGAGGTTGTGATAATCCTGCAAACAGGATGAAGAAGCGAACAAGAACAAATCATTAAAATAAAGTATTCGAAGAAGTTCCAAGCCGCCTGCTCAGCAGCCGACTCGGAACTCGGGGACTACACCCAGTGGGTGCGCTGACGCGCCCCACGAAAAAAATCAAGAGCAAGAGAACTCACCCGAACGACCGCCCGTGTCGCAAGAAACTCTCGGGTACACTGTTGCAGCGCGGTGGCCTGAGCCTGAAGCCGGCTACGGACATCTTGCGCCGCCAAGTTCAATGCGGCTGTCCCACCGCCCGGCGTCCACCCTGACGAGTTAGCGGTGGCCGAATCGAGATCATGCGATAACAAGCTGGAACCGGCGGCCCCCTGCAGATCCGGCTCTGAAGCCGCCCTCCCCGCGCGCCGATGAGTCGGCGACAAGACCACAAGATCCGCCCCTGCAGTCGGCTCTCCTCCGGCCGGCTGCTCAGGCGGCACGTCGGGCTGGCCGCCTTGGCCGGTCCCGGCCGACGGAGGCGGCACCACTTCTCCCTTCGGGACGACTACGTCACCCCCCTCCCACTCCGTTGCCGGCGGGTCACGGCCGATTTCCTCCAGCGGGGGCACCATGATGTCCGGGGCTGCGGAGCGGAGGGGGATGATGAGTTGCGGAGGCTGGCCGCGCAGGGCCTCCGCCGTCCTCTCTGCGGCCTCGGCCTCCGCCTGGGCCCTGGCTTCCGCGTCGGCCTCCGCCTCGGTCGACTCCGCCGTCGTCTCCTGGGCCGACTCGGCGGCGGCTGCCCTTCGCTCCTCCGCCTCCCGCTCCTCCCGCGCCTCCCACGCGTTCCGCTCCATCGCCACCTGAAGCTCGACGCGGGGGTGTATGCGGCGGGGACTTGCAGATCCTCCCGCTCCGCCGACTATGGAGGCGGCGGTAGTCCTCTCAAGAGAGAGTGGGGCCCTGGTTCACGAAACGGAGAAAGGACTTAGAAGAACATCAACTAAAGAAAGAAAGAAAAGTGCGTAAGGACCAGAACTTACGCCGAGACCGCCTGTGGTTGCTTCACCAAACGGGCCGCTTTCGTGGCCGCCTTGTCCCGCTTGGTCGCAGCCGCGGATCCCTTGGGCTTCTTCGAACGGACGCCGAAGAGAGTCGGCACCGTTCGACGCTTCTGCGCGCCACCTCGTGCGGTCGGCCCACCGGACGGCCCGGCGCCTTGGGAGTCGGTCGCCGGCTGGCGGCGCGGAATGGGATCGGCCTCGTCATCATCGGGCCAGTCATCAAAGCCGGCGGTGAAGCCGGAGCCGCCTGTCTCGCCGCCTCCCCCAACGGCGTTGTCGTCCAGGGCGGACGCCCCCAAGTCGGGGTTGTCAAGGTCGTCCGCCTCGCGGTCGGGGGTGAACTTGCGCTCCGGCCCCGCGGTCCCGGCCGAAGGATGAAGAAGGGGGTTCTGATTGAAGACAGGCCGACTGGTCAAGAGCCGACCAGAAAGAACTCGGCAACAAGAAATCAAGAAAGGAAAGAAAGGCTTACCACGGGCGGGGGGTTGGCACGAGAGTATGGTTCCTTGCCATACTACCACTCCTCGGTGAGCTTGCAGTTGGCGATGTGGTTCACCAGGTAAGATACCTCGTCGTGAGGCATCTCTCTGGTGCTGAGCCGGCTGGGGTCGAAGCGGCCGCTCATCTGACAGATCAGACAAGGGCGGCCTTGAAGCGGAAGTACTCGGCGCTCGACGAAGGCGGCAATCAAGTCGGGCCCAGTCAGGCGCTCCGACTGGATCAGCACCCGAAGCCGGGCGACGGCACCAGCTCCAGCCGACGTCAGCGACCTGGCTCGGAAGGACCATGAAGGCTGCCTCCCAGGCGGCAGGCCGGCTACGTAAGCCGGCAAGTTGACATAATCGCCGTTCGGGGCAACGTTCTTCACGTAAAAGTAAGACCGTTGCCAAAGCTTCACCGACTGGATCAGCGCGATAGGAGGGAACGGGTTGTCGGTGGTGGACCTCCTCATGGCGATGAAGGCGCCGCATGGAGCCGGCACGCCAGCGACGACCGTGCCGAGCTTGGATTGAAAGAACTCCCCCCAAAGCTTGATGGTGGGGAGGACGCCAAGGAAACCTTCGCACAAGGTGACGAAGGCCGACAGCAGCACCACCATGTTGGGGGGTGAGGTGGTGCGGCTGGAGATGATAGAAGTCGAGAAACGCGCGGAAGAAGCCGCTCGCGGGGAGGCCGATGCCGCGCAGGCAATGCGAGTAGAAGATCACTCGCTCGCCTTCCTCCGGCACCTCCCTCGCTAGCGCAAGGCGGACCCGCACAAGATCTTCGCCTGGCAGCCGCCGCGTCTTACGGAGAAAATCAATGTGGTCGTCGCGGATGGTGGAGCCGTCCCAGGAGCTCGACGTCGGAGTCATGACGGCGAACGCGGCAGCGGAAAGCGCCCGACACGGAGACATCGAGCTTGTGGCGTGCTTGAAAGAAGAGAGAGTGGCGGAGCGGAAGCACGGCGAAGCGCTACCGCAAAGAAGAAAAAGAGGAGGAGGCAGAGTGAGGGCGAGCGTGCGAACGACTGCCGCTCCCCCTCCCCGCCCCTACTTATAGCCCCGTGCGGCGAAGCCGAGGAGGCAAGGCGCGAGGGGGCGTGGGATTAACTGCGCCCACTCCCCCATGGCCCGCGATTATCATGCCTTTATGGCAAGTGGGAACCGCCGCCGGAAGACGTGCAGTCGGTTCGGGCCACAAAAGATCCGCGCATGGGCCGAGGCGCGGAAGTGGCGTCCCCCGGCCTGCGGCGGCTTCCCGTCACGCGCGTGGGCTGGCAGGCCCTTCCAGCCGAAGGGTGCCACATGGCACGCGGTTTGCGGCGGTCAGCCCGCCGCTTGGCCAGCGCGCCAGCTGGTTCCCGCCTTCAGATTTTGAGGAGGCGTCGCCGAGAAGGCACGCGCAAGGGAGGCTGGCTCCTAGCTTGAAACATGAAGTGTACCTAGCTTGTGCATCCTTATGAGTGGCGGTCGGGGTCGAGCGATGGTCTTTTCCTACCAATCTATGCCCCTAGGAGCATGCGCGTAGTACTTGATTTTTGATGACTTCTAAATTTTTGCAATAAGTATATGAGTTCTTTTGACTAATGTTGAGTCCATGGATTATACGCATTTTTACCTTTCCGCCATTGCTAGCCTCTTCGGTACCGTGCATTGCCCTTTCTCACATTGAGAGTTGGCGCAAACTTCGCCGGTGCATCCAAACTCCGTGATACGATACGCTCTATCACACATAAACCTCCCTATATCTTCCTCAAAACAACCACCATACCTACCTATTATGGCATTTTCATAGCCATTCCGAGATATATTGCCATGCAACTTTCCATCGTTCCGTTCATCATTATTATGACATACATTACTTTTGTCATATTGCCATTGCATGATCATGTAGTTGACATCGTATTTGTGGCAAAGCCACCATGCATTATTTTTCATACATGTCACTCTTGATTCATTGAACCATCCCGGTACACCGCCGGAGGCATTCATATAGAGTCATACCTTGTTCTAGTTTCGAGTTGTAATCCTCATGTTGTAATCAATAGAAGTGTGATGATCATCATTATTAGAGCATTGCCCAAAAAAAAGAGAAAGGCCAAAAAAAAGGAAGGCCCAAAAAAGAAGAAAAGAAAAGGGCAATGCTACTATCTCTTTTTCCACACTTGTGCTTCAAAGTAGCACCATGTTCTTCATGTAGTGAGTCTCATATTTTGTGCTTCAAAGTTGCACCTCGTTCTTCATGTAGTGAGTCTCATATATTGTGCTTCAAAGTAGCACCATGTTTTTCATATAGTGAGTCTCATAAGTCGTCTTTTTCATACTAGTGGGAATTTTTCATTATAGAACTTGACTTGTATATTCCTACGATGGGCTTCCTCAAATGCCCTAGGTCTTCATGAGCAAGCAAGTTGGATGCACACCCACTAGTTTTCTTTTGTTGAGCATTCATAGCTCTAGTGCATCCGTTGCATGGCAATCCCTACTCCTCATGTTGACATCAATTGATGGGCATCTCCATAGCCCGTTGATTATCCTCGTCAATGTGAGACTTTCTCCTTTTTTGTCTTCTCCACACAATCACCATCATCATATTCTATTCCACCTATAGTGCTATATTCGTGGCTCACGCTCATGTATTGCGTGAAGGTTGAAAAAGTTTGAGATTATTTAATTATAAAACAATTTCTTGGCTTGTCATCGGGGGTATAGAAGTTGGGAACATCTTTGTGTGACGAAAATGAAGCATAGCCTAATTATATGATTTTGTAGGGATGAACTTTCTTTGGCCATGTTATTTTGAGATGACATAATTATTTTGATTAGTGTGCTTGAAGTATTATTATTTTGATGTCAATATGAACTTTTGTCTTGAATCTTTCGGATCTGAATATTCATGTCACAATTAAGAAAATTTACATTGAAATTATGCCAAAGTATCACTCCGCATCAAGAATTCTCTTTTTATCATTTACCTACTCGAGGACGAGCAGGAATTAAGCTTGGGGATGCCTGATACGTCTCCAACGTATCTATAATTTTTGATTGCTCCATGCTACTTTATATATTGTTTTGGACTATAATGGGCTTTATTTTCCACTTTTATATTATTTTTGGGACTAACCTATTAACCGGAGGCCCAGCCTAGAATTGTTGTTTTTTGCCTATTTCAGTGTTTCGAAGAAACGGAATATCAAACGGAGTCCAAACGGAATGAAACCTTCGAAAACGTTATTTTCTCACCGAACGTGATCTAGGAGACTTGGACCCTACTCCAAGAAGTGCCAGAGGCGGTCACGAGGGTGGGGGGCGCGCCCTCCCCCTTGGGCGCGTCCCCCTACCTCGTGGGCCCCCTGACGCTCCACCGACGTACTCGTTCCTCCTATATATACCTACGTACCCCCAACAGATCGGGGACGGAGCCAAAAACCTAATTCCACCGCCGTAACTTCCTGTATCCACGAGATCCCATCTTGGGGCCTGTTCCGGAGCTCCGCCGGAGGGGGCATCCACCACGGAGGGCTTCTACATCATCACCATAGCCCCTCCGATGAAGTGTGAGTAGTTTACTTCAGACCTTCGGGTCCATAGTAGTAGCTAGATGGCTTCTTCTCTCTTTTTGGATCTCAATACAATGTTCTCCCCCTCTCTCGTGGAGATCTATTCGATGTAATCTTATTTTTGCGGTGTGTTTGTTGAGACCGATGAATTGTGGGTTTATGATCTAGCTTATCTATGGAAAATATTTGATTCTTCTCTGAATTCTTTTATGTATGATTAAGTTATCTTTGCAAGTCTCTTCGAATTATCCGTTTGGTTTGGCCAACTAGATTGGTAGTTCTTGCAATGGGAGAAGTGTTTAGCTTTGGGTTCAATCTTGCGGTGACCTTACCCAGTGACAGAAAGGGTTGCAAGGCACGTATTGTATTGTTGCCATCGAGGATAACAAGATGGGGTATTTATCATATTGCATGAATTTATTCCTCTACATCATGTCATCTTGCTTAAGGCGTTACTCTGTTTTTAACTTAATACTCTAGATGCATGCTGGATAGCGGTCGATAAGTGGAGTAATAGTAGTAGATGCAGAATCGTTTCAGTCTACTTGTCACGGACGTGATGCCTATATACATGATCATTGCATGGATAACTTCATAACTACGCTCAATTCTGTCAATTGCTCAACAGTAATTTGTTCACCCATCGTAGAATACTTATGCTCTTGAGAGAAGCCACTAGTGAAACCTATGGCCCCCGGGTCTATTCTCATCATATCAATCTCCATCACTTTATTTACTTGCTTTTGCTTTTACTTTTTACTTTGCATCTTTATACCAAAAATACCAAAAATATTATCTCTATCAGATCTCACCCTCGTAAGTGACCGTGAAGGGATTGACAACCCCTAAGCGTTGGTTGCGAGTAGCTATCGTTTTGTGTAGGTACGAGGGACTTGCGCATGATCTCCTACTGGATTGATACCTTGGTTTTCAAAAACTGAGGGAAATACTTACGCTACTGTGCTGCATCATCCTCTCCTCTTTGGGGAAATCCAACGCAAGCTCGAGACGTAGCATGCCACGATAGGGCCGACTCCAAAAAGCCAGCCTCTGAAGGGCCGACTCCAAGAAGCCGACCCCTGAAGGACCGACTCCAAGAAGCCGGCCCCTGGCAGATGGCCGTGGGCCGCGCCCTAAAGTCCACCCCCCATAACGATGACGGGACATGGCGTGGCTACAGTGGCCCCTGCCACCCCCGAATCTCGGAACACACATGGCTACAGTACGCCGTACAGAGCGGCCATCTCCTGCCCGGCGAGGCACTGTTGCCATGCAGACCATGACGCCATCCACGACGGGTCACCAGTACGGCCCGTAGGCGGCGGGCCCCTTCGGTCAGAGAGACATCCGAATGCGGCCTGACCTCCCCCAGCCGGCCTAAGGCCGAGCCGGCTTCCTATAACCAGCTTGTTCCCCTCCTCGGGGCGCGCGCACCATTAAGCACACAAGATGAGGTAATGCTACAGTGAGAGCCCGCAAGGCGGCAGCACTGTAGCCATGCTTACCTCGACAAAGCCCTCGTCATCAGAGGCGAGGCAACAATAACCAGCCCCCGACAAGACCCCCTAAGCGGTGGGGCCGGCCTCTCGACCAATGGGCCGGCAGCCGGCGGGACCCACCAGTCGGCGGGCCCCAGTAGCCGGCGGAGAAGTCGGCGGAGAAGCCGGCGGCCGTAGACGCTGACGGCCTGGACCCACGCCCAGCCGGATTACCATTGTACCCCCGGGGGGTAGGCCTATATAAACCCCCCGGGACACCCATGCAAAGGGTTGATCTCATAGAGTTTTAGACACTACCATATGGAGAGAAGAGAGCTAGCCTTGCCCTTCTTCCTCCTCCCATCGAACAGCTCAAGGAGCCTCTTGTAGCTTCTTATCGATCTAGTGATCATGCGGAGACCCCGCAAAGCAGGAGTAGGGGTATTATCTCCACGGAGATCCCCCAACCTGGGTAAGATCCGCCGGCATGCATGTCTTCGCCTTATCCCGTTTTCAGGCACCAGCGATGTCTTACTGGCTCCCACAATGATAAGCCATCCGTTGGCATATGTCGCACCTACCACCCGACATAGAGTTAGTGAGGATCAACTATTTGTAAATAGTAGGTATTGCAACCATAAATAAAAGTGTTTTGTAGGTTCTAGGAATTGTTTCATTTATACACCACAAATGTATCTTGTAATTTTATTTGCATCTGTTTATTGCCCTCGAGCATACCTTTTACTTGGGCTTATGTCGTTGGCAGGGTTATGTTAACTTAGACTACATTTATATTGTTCTCTCTAGATTAGGGCATCTCCAACAACGACCCTTAAATTGCCCACATATGTTTGGACTGCACTGTCCGGACAGTGGAAGCCATCTAATGCGGTTGTGTATCGGTCCGCAGGGCAGTCCGACCGTGTTTTCTCCCGCAAACTGGAGACAACCATGGGGGCTTTGCGGGTGTCCGACCGCTGCTACACCCGCTTCTGACCGCTCTGGCCCACCCAAACCTTCCACCCGCCCCTCCCATGCTTTCCAACCCACGCGTCGCGCCGCTTGCTGCGTTGCATTCATGCTGGCCCAGAGCATGCAGACGTTGATGCCTTTGATTTGACCGGACAAGAGGGCGTCGCAGACGGATGCGACCTTTTGTTGCCGGCATTGAAGCGGCGCGGTGGTCGAGAGAGCGCCGCCCTCTGCTCGCCCGGCTGAACATGCCTCCTCGCCGCATTTAAACGGTCGTTGACTGCCCACCTTCTTCCATTAAAACCTATGCGTGTCTCGAGATACCTACTCTGGCCATACGCCCGTTCGCGAGCCACCCGTCATTAAACACAATGCGGTTGGCTCCCACCGCTATTTAAACGTTGCCAGACGCATGAAAAAAATCGCACCACACTTTGCTCCCATCTCCTTGCACTTCATTTTCTCCACAAGCTCATCACATCTGCCGAGCAGGAAGCCGAATTCTCCGACATACAAGCTGGCTAGGTGGCCCATCGAGCCCGCCGGATACAAGCCAGACAACTCTTCCCCATGTCCGATTGTAGACTAGTGTAGTGTATCCGTGTCGTGGGAGTGAAGCTCCATGCGGCCGGATGTGCACGCAGTTTTAGCTATTTTAGGTAAAATATGTCTAAAATGTAATGAATTTCATTCAGTTTATATGAAATCCGTTGTGTTTACATGAGTTTCGTCCGGTTTGTTGAAAAAGTATTTGAAATGTATGCGAGCAATGTTGGATGGCTGCCTCCCGCATCCATGTCCACGGACTGATCCTCACATGTTCATGGAGGGATGCGAGAAGAAATTTGCGGGTCGCCATTGAAGATGCCCTTAGCCTCCCCCTTCTTTCCTCACTCTCTCTCATCCACATGAACAAAACTTTTTGGATTGGCGTTGTTAAGACAACCCGACACCACAAAGCACAGGCCCTAGATGGAGAGTGAGAAGTTTTTTTTGATAGAGTGTGCTTTTCCTAATTCAAAATGTAGCATCAAGCAGGTACAAAACATGATGAGCAACACCAAAGATTGAGGAGGCAGATGAATATGTTGATTCAGAGCTGAGATTTGAGTTGACAAGAATATTAGCAGAAGCAACTATAATTTGGAGTAATGTACTGTCTGGTCTCTTTCATCAAATTGGTCTTTTGGTTGCATTGGTTAGAGCATGCACTTCTACATGGTATCTGAGCCAAGAGGTCTTAAGACCCGGCTGACGCAATTAAATTAAAGTCCACTTTCGGTTCACGTCTAGGCCTGAGCATGCAGTTCTACACTTACGACCGGGGGAAGCAAAACATTCCACTCGAAAGTTAAATATAGCGACTCAGTAATTATACTGGTAGTTGGATCACGAACTGGTTAATCAGTAAACATTCTGTGCATGGTAAACTCATACTGGACAGTCCCATTAGCAGCATGTTAATGAATTCTTCTAGATTCCATTATAACCTGACATCTGCCGTGCATCTTGCCGGTGACCCCTTTTCCGATGATACACTAGCAACATTGCAAGAACTAGTACACATGACAAATTACTGACGTAAATGATTCCGAACTCTGAAGAAGAGGAAAGCATCATCGTCGTCATGGGCATAAAAACACCAGTCGTACTGTAGATAAGAGGTTCGAGGTCCACTACAAAGCGCACCCAGGCGGCCAGGTGGGCATCAAACCTTGGCCGTCGCGTCTGACAAGATCTCGCTCTCCTTGGATTCCCCCGCCCTCCTTTGCGCCAGAGCGGCGTCCACCGCCGCCCCTCGCTCCTCCCTCCCCTTGCCCCAGAGCACGGCATAGAGACCGGCAACGAGCAGCGCGCCACCGATAATGCTGCACCCAAGCGACAGGACAGGTCATGTATACATACATACTGTACATGATTAGATGTGCAAGTGCAACACATTTGGATTCGCATCTGAGAAAGCGAAGGTGTCCGGTGCTCGGTCGGGGTCGTGGCTCGTGACACGGACTCTTTTTCTTTGTGATGCGGTGCACGAATCAAAGGAAGAATAATCAGACAAATTTTGGTTATGTGATGATGGTTCTTAGGTACGTACCTTCCCAGGCCCACGTCCTCTCCCAGGAGGAAGGAGGCGATCACCATGGTGAAGACGAGGCTGAGCGGCATGGACATGGACAGGAACACCGGGCCTTTCTTCTCGATCACCCAGATCTGCAGGTAGTACGAGATCGCCGCCACAACAATGCCCTGAAACACAACCATTCCCCGCGCAGACGCTTTTGAGTGCCGGCCGGTAGTCATAGCTACTGTACATTACTAGCTGGTTGAACAGTGTGCATGCTTACCGTGAAGAGAACCGCGAAGAGGCTCATGCCGCCGGCGAGCTTCCACCGCGAGAAGTCCCTCTCCATGACCAGGGCGATGACGAACGACTGGACGCTGGCGAAGGTGCACTGGAGCGTCGTGTTGAGAAGCTTGGATGGGTACTCCAGCAACAGGGGGCCCTGCGAAACAGCAGACACAATGTCAGCTACGAGTAGACTTCCACGAGGCAGGAGCAGGGCAATAGTTTACCTGCTGTACTGTCCACAGGGCCCATATCACGACCGACGCGGTCATGAGGAAGATGCCCAGCGCCCAGTTCTTCTCCGGGCGCGCGTGCACGGCCGTGCCGGTGCTGTGCAGGAGCGGGTGGTGGTTCAAGGACTTGAGCTGGGGGCCTTGGTACAGCGCCAGCGCGACCACTCCTCCGATGCACAGAAGTATCCCCGAGGCTTTGGCCATGCCGTGGACGCTCTTCAACTTGAGAGTCTCCATCCTACAGTATATATTAACCCGGTAATTAACCTACTTGTTCATAAATAAACAAGAAAATCACACTAGAAGAATTTCATCTTTCCAGTTTAAGAACCTGAACATGACGGCCAGGATGAATGCAACCACTGGCACGATGTTGAAGATGGCCGACGAAGAGGTTGCTGAAGCATAATTCAGGCCAATGCTATACAGGTTTATCGTTCCAGCCATCCTGAGTGAGTGACACAAGAACCAACCATAAGCAAATCTAGCAAGCAACAAAGTGGAGTCTCAGCGATCTAGATGTCGTCGTAACCGTCGAGGCATACCCATAGAAGGCGTGGATAAAGATCTTGACGGAGAGTCTGAACGTCAGCGGTGGCGCCGACCCCTGCCTGAAATCAGAGAAGACGAGAGGGATAAGCGATGCAGTTGACCTCATCTCACGATGACTGAACAAACCCGTCATGTCATGTCTATTCGGCCACCTGATCTCGAGGAAGAAGGCGAAAGGCGCCAAGAAGATGGCGGCGACGGCGTGCCGGTAGAAGACGAAGACGGTGGTGCTGGTGCCCTCCTCGAACGCCGCCTTGGTGAATATGTGCATGCCAGCGTAGATCAGCCTGATGAGCACGATCGTCGCGTACACCTTGCCGTTGCCCATGGTGTGTAGTAGTAGCTGGACCTAACGACTGATGCTTCACTTCCGTTGCGTCTGTCTGTCACCGAGCTCCCCCTCTCCTTATATATACAAGTACGTGTGGTGTGATGGCAAAGCGGCTGGTCGGTCTGTGTGAACTCTGAAGACTGAAGATACTCTGCTGAAGTGACATGCAAGGGGAAAGCATGCAAGTTCTCGGCATGTTCATGGAGAGCAACGATTTCAGGTATGGTAGCCATCAGGTTTATGTGCAATTTTTAGGGAAAGAAAAGTTGATCCCAGTTCATTTATGTGCATGGTTCAGGTTAACATGGCAGGATAGGCTTTTGGGGCGACAGGAGGAGGTTTTTAAGAGCAAAAAGATGCAATCTAATTGGTGGAATGGTGATGCAAGGGAAAGGACGAGTAGTGCGCGGGCCACGGATGAATAAATTGCGACTTGGATCAGCAGCATGGCGATTTTTTGGATAAAGCGTCTGTAAGTTGAGCTTTGTTTAGGGTCACTGAGAAGCTTCCTTATCTTCTGATCCTGATTCCATTTATTCAGATGAATGATCAGCGTGCGCCATTGTGAAATACTTTAAAATTTCCAGATAAACTGATTTAAGAAGAGAAAGGGGCGCTGAATTCATTAATGCTTTTTCTTAGCTTTGCTCAGGACAGATATTTCCCAGCTTCTCTACTGGCCTAAACATGCAACATCTATAGGGGTGGACGTACTCCCTCCGTCCCATTGTCAAAAAACGTCTTACATTATGGGACGGAGAGGGTATCATATAGACCTTCATGATCATTGTTAAGAATACTTTATTTATATATACGCGGTCCTTGAGAGCCTTTAGTGCTCGATTCATTAAAAAAGTACTTAGAATAGATTTGTCCATTTAAACTGGTTGTAATGAAAAGTATCATATACTAGTATAATATGCATGATACTACCTTCCTAATGCATAGTATCATATACTAGTATCATGTAGTATTTTATTTATTGTCATGCATGACACATAGTAGTATAGCATTTATTATGATATTGTATCATGATATGATACTCAATCCTCTTTTCTCCATTTAATTATATGACACCTCATCAAACTTGCCTAGTTGGCATGCATGATACTAGCTATGATACTATACTAGTATCATGCATATGATACTAGTGTATGATACTACATCCGTAATGCATGGTATCATATGTTGGTATCATGTATGACTACATTTATTACCATGCAAAAAAAATACGACTACATTTATTGTCATGCATGACACAAAGTAGCACATTATTTAATATGATACTCAAGTCTCTCTTTTTTCATTTAATTTTATGTCACCTCATCAAAATTGCTTAGTTGATATGTATAATACTATTTATGATACTCCCGTTACGACCAGCCTTACAACCAGCCTTAATCAACGAAAACAGTTACAACACATTCATAAAATAGGGCACCTAGCCGATCTAGCACTATGAGCATTTACAACGCTAGGTGCTTAAATTGATGCTTATAAAAAAAGAAAAATATAATAAAAAATATTAAAAGCGCCTCAGCTTTCAACGCAAGACGCTAATCAACCAAACAACACAGACGCTTAGTGCGGGAAGAAAAGAGACCAAGCGCCTGGTGCATGGTTTTTCCGCCTAGGCCCGGTGACTCTAAAAAATCGAGATCGATGCTTGCAATCGGCTGGATTTGCTTGACCTCGGCGATGCGTCGTGCTGAAACCGGTCGTTTCCATGCTAGAACAGGCGATACGACGTGCTGGAACCGACGTGAAATTTTCTACAACCGGCGACCATGGTGCTACAAACCAGGCGGCAGGTGGCACACGTGCTCCCTATCAGCGATGTTTGGCTTAACCGGCGAGCGCAATGATACGTCTCCAACGTATTTATAATTTTTGATTGTTCTATGCTATTATATTACCCGTTTTGATTGTTTATTGACTTTATTTTACACTTTTGTATCATTTTTGGGACTAACCTCTAACCAGAGGCCCAGCCCGAATTGCTGTTTTTTTTCCTATTTCAGTGTTTTGAAAAAAAGGAATATCAAACGGAGTCCAAACGGAATGAAACCTTCAGAGCGATTTTTTTGGAACAAACGCAATCCAGGAGACTTGCAGTGGACGTCAAGAAGCAGCCGAGACGGCCACGAGGCAGGAGGGCACGCCCTAGTGGGGTGGGCATGCCCCCCACCCTCGTGGGCCCCTCGTGGCTCCACCGACCTACTTCTTTCTCCTATATATATCTACGTACCCTGAAAACATCCAGGAGCACCATGAAATCCTATTTCCACCGCCGCAACCTTCTGTACCCATGAGATCCCATCTTGGAGCCTTTTCCGGTGCTCCGCCGGAGGGGGAATCGATCATGGGGAGCCTCTACATCATCTCCAAGGCCTCTCCTATGAGTTGTGAGTAGTTTACCACAGACCTTCGGGTCCATAGTTATTAGCTAGATGGCTTCTTCTCTCTCTTTGAATCTCAGTACAAAGTTCTCCTCGATCTTCTTGGAGATCTATTCGATGTAACTCTTTTTGCGGTGTGTTTGTCGAGATCCGATGAATTATGGGTTTATGATCAAGTTTATCTATGAAAAATATTTGAATCTCCTCTGAATTCTTTTATGTATGATTGGTTATCTTTGCAAGTCTCTTCGAATTACAAGTTTGATTTGGCCTACTAGATTGATCTTTCTTGCAATGGGAGAAATGCTTAGCTTTGGGTTCAATCTTGCGGTGTCCTTTCCCAGTGACAGCAGGGGCAACAAGGCATGTATTGTATTGTTGACATCAAGGATAAAAAGATGGGGTTTATATCATATTGTTTGAGTTTATCCCTCTACATCATGTCATCTTGCCTAATGCGTTACTCTGTTCTGATGAACTTAATACTCTAGATGCATGCTGGATAGCAGTCGATGTGTGGAGTAATAGTAGTAGATACAGGCGGGAGTCGGTCTACTTGTTGCGGACGTGATGCCTATATACATGATCATGCCTAGATATTCTCATAACTATGCACTTTTCTATCAATTGCGCGACAGTAATTTGTTCACCCACCGTAATACTTATGCTATCTTGAGAGAAGCCACTAGCGAAACCTATGGCCCCGGGTCTATCTTCCATCATATAAGTTTCCAATCTACTTTATTTTGCAATCGTTACTTTCCAATCTATATCATAAAAATACTGAAAAATATTTATCTTATCTTATTATCTCTATCAGATCTCACTTTCGCAAGTGGCCGTGAAGGGATTGACAACCCCTTTATCGTGTTGGTTGCGAGGTTCTTGTTTGTTTGTGTAGGTACGAGGGACTTGCTGGAGCCTCCTATTGGATTGATACCTTGGTTCTCAAAAACTGAGGGAAATACTTGCGCTACTTTGCTGCATCACCCTTTCCTCTTCAAGGGAAAACCAACGCAATGCTCAAGAGGTAGCACGCAACACCGGCGAACGGTGATGCTAGAACTGGAGAGCGAGGATGCTGCAACCACGAGGGCTTGGACCTTGAATGTGCTGGAATGGGCGATGTGTCGTGCTGGGACCGACACCGTCTGTAAGGGCATATTTCTCCCTATGTGGTTTTGCTGACTAATGCCAATACATTTGCGGACTAATCGTGTGCATTGAGCATTTCAGATATCTCATGTCTAGGCAGAAGATGATTCAGTGCCCCTCGGAGCCTAGTGAAGACGACGTTTCTCTACGTTTCTTTTCGGTGGATTTGAGTCGTAGGAAAGTGATACGTCTCCAACGTATCTATAATTTTTTATTGTTCCATGCTATTATATTACCTATTTTGGATGTTTATGGGCTTTACTTTACACTTTTATATCATTTTTGGGACTAACTACTAACCGGAGGTCCAGCCCGAATTGCTGTTTTTTTGCCTATTTCAGTGTTTCGAAGAAAAGGAATATCAAACGGAGTCCAAACGGGATGAAACCTTCGGGAGCGATCTTTTCGGAACAAACGCAAACCAGGAGACTCGGAGTGGACGTCCAGCAACAAACGAGGCGGCCACGAGGGTGCCTGGCCCGCCCCCTGGGGGTGGGCGCGCCCCCCACCCTCGTGGGCCCCTTGTTGCTCCACCGACGTACTTCCTTCGCCTATATATACTCCCGTACCCTGAAAACATCCAGGAGCATCACGAAAACCTAATCCACCGCCGCAACCTTCTGCATTCGCGAGATCCCATCTTGGAGCCTTCGTCGGCGCTCCGCCGGAGGGGGAATCGACCATGGTGGGCCTCTACATCATCTCCAAGGCCTCTCCGATGAGTTGTGAGTAGTTTACCATAGACCTTCGGGTCCATAGCTATTAACTAGATGGCTTATTCTCTCTCTTTGAATCTCAATACAAAGTTCTCCTCGATCTTCTTGGAGATCTATTCGATTTAACTCTTTTTGCAGTGTGTTTGTCGAGATCCGATGAATTGTGGGTTTATGATCAAGTTTATCTATGAGAAATATTTGAATCTCCTCTGAATTCTTTTATGTATGATTTTTTATCTTTGCAAATCTCTTCGAATTATCAGTTTGGTTTGGCCTACTAGATTGATCTTTCTTGCAATGGGAGAAGTGCTTAGCTTTGGGTTCAATCTTGCAGTGTCCTTTCCTAGTGACAGCAGGGGCAGCAAGGCACGTATTGTATTGTTGCCATCGAGGATAAAAAGATGGGGTTTTATATCATATTGCTTGAGTTTATCCCTCTACATCATGTCATCTTTCTTAATGCGTTACTCTATTCTTCATGAACTTAATACTCTAGATGCAGGCAGGAGTCGGTCGATGTGTGGAGTAACAGTAGTAGATGTAGGCAGGAGTCGGTCTACTTATCACGGATGTGATGCCTATATACATGATCATGCCTAAATATTCTCATAACTATGCACTTTTGTATCAATTGCTCGACAGTAATTTATTCACCCACTGTAATACTTATGCTATCTTGAGAGAAGCCACTAGTGAAACCTATGGCCCCCGGGTCTATCTTTGATCATATAAGTTTTCCATCTACTTTTATTTGCATATTTTATTTTCCAATCTATATCATAAAAATACCAAAAATATTTATCTTATCTTATTATCTCTATCAGATCTCACTTTCGCAAGTTACCGTGAAGGGATTGACAACCCCTTTATCGCGTTGGTTGCGAGGTTCTTGTTTGTTTGTGTAGGTGCGTGTGACTTTTAAGGAGCCTCCTACTAGATTGATACCTTGGTTCTTAAAAACTAAGGGAAATACTTATGCTACTTTGCCACATCACCCTTTCCTCTTCAAGGGAAAAACCAACACATGCTCAAGAGGTAGCAGAAAGCCATACTATTAAGGGGGGGTCTGCTTCGGAAAGGTTAGGGTGGAATCAACACGTACACGTCTGTTCCTTTGCACCACCTTTCCTTTGCTTCTTCAGAGCACTGACCGTTTATCCATGTCTTTACCAAATGAAGGACTCCAAGTGCTATTGTGATGTTGCGTGCGGTAGTACTGCTCAAGGGAGCAGTAGTACCGCAGTCGCCACGATAGTACCGGCCAGGGAAGCAGTAGTACCGCGCTATGCGGTAGTATCGCTCCTCAGGAGCGGTAGTACCGTGGCCTCTAGACGAACATACTGACGTGCGCGGAAGTAATTTTTTACATCCGCGCCCTACACGGTAGTACCCCTCCATGCGTGCGGTAGTACCGTACCGGATTTTTGCACAGACCAAAACTCGGCGGAAGTAGACACGGATGTAATTTTATTAGTCTGTGCCTTCCCAGCCTAGTCGAGCCCTGCCTTGCGGTAGTACCGCAAGGGAGTGTGGTAGAACCGCTTACCGCTCCGGTGGTTCTACCGCTCGCTGCTTTAACGCAACAGAGCCTCGTCTGGTCGCGGGAGCGATAGTACCGCAAGGCCTTGCGGTAGTACCGCGAGTCTGTGCAGTAGTACCTTCATGGTGTCGTTGGGAGCCTCTGATTAAGTTGTGGAGATTGCCCCAACCTTGTTTGTAAAGGTTCGGTTGCCGCCTTCAAGGGCACCAATAGTGGAATCACGGCATCTCGCATTGTGTGAGGGCGTGAGGAGAATACGGTGACCCTAGTGGATTCTTGGGGAGCATTGTGCCTACACACCGCTCCAATAGAGACGTACTTCCTCTCAAAGGGAAGGAACTTCGGTAACACATCCTCGTCTCCACCGACTCCACTCTTGGTTATCTCTCACCTTTACTTGTGCAAGCTTATATTGTGTTGTTTCCCTTGCTTGCTTGTGTGCTTGTTGTTGTTGCATCATATAGGTTGCTCACCTAGTTGCATATCTAGACAACCTGCTTTGATGCAAAGTTTAATTTGGTAAAGAAAATCTAAAAATTATTAGTTGCCTATTTACCCCCCTCTAGTCAACTATATCGATCCTTTCAATTGGTATGAGTTCCTCGTCTCTTTATTAAGGACTTTACAGTCCGAAGAGTATGGTTGATACCATAGACGGCGGGGAGGAGCACCCCGGTGTGAATCCATCCTCGCCTACGGCCGATGGGGGATCCTCAGTCTCTCCCGAGGAATTCAATGCGGCTTTGGACACATTGAAAACCTCCATGACGACCGAGGTTAAAGGCATGTTTAAGGAGTTTCTTGATGGTCTTAAATTATCCACTGCAGTGGTCGATCCCACTAACAAGGTGACAAATGCTAACTCCGATAAGGGGGAAGCTACTAGTGATAAAGTTCCTTTGCCTAGTGGTAGAAGTGGAAACATCTTTGCCCATGTTGAACCACCCCTTACTTATGGAGGACCGGTTCCCTCCACTCATTTGAATCATGTTGGTCCTCCTCCTAAGTTTGTGAAAAATGAGGATTTTGCCTCTTGGGTCTACCGTTTTAAACGTCATTTAAATCATAGTTCTAATAATCTTTGGAGAATTATTTAGCAAGGTTTCTACCCGCATGACCCAAGCAACCTCACTCCTAGAGAAGCCGCGGATCATCAATTCAACGGGTCCGCCCTCTTCATTATCCAAGATGCAATTCCACTCGAAGATATTGTGCATCTCCGACCTTTCATCGTGGCCAAGGAAGCATGGCAACATGTTGTTTCCATTTACAAGGGAAGAGCAACCATTCAACGCTCCAATTATGAAGTGGTGCAAGATGAACCCGATGAGTTTGTGATGAATGAAGATGAAGAACCTCGTGAGCTCTACCGGAGATTAACCACTCTCGCAGTCTCACTCTGAGATCATGGGAGCAATGATAC
Organism: Triticum aestivum; assembly: GCF_018294505.1. Classification (NCBI taxonomy): domain Eukaryota; kingdom Viridiplantae; phylum Streptophyta; class Magnoliopsida; order Poales; family Poaceae; genus Triticum; species Triticum aestivum. The sequence continues at coordinate 257,325,759 of NC_057798.1, read as the reverse complement.
GGATGACAATTGGATCAAGCACAAGTTTCTCAAGGACATGGTGCCCTACCATAAGGCCATGTCATCCGTCATCCGTCAAAGGCCGGGCTTTCATACCTTGTCCTCAAGTGAAGTGTTGGATGAGTTTGTTGCTATGGGAATCTTGGACACAACCGCCGACAATGCGGTGGTGCACTCTCAACAGGTAAAGAAACCCAACCTTGCTTTGAAGGCCAAGGCTAGTGTGGAAGAAGGGGATGAAGAGGAAGAAGAGGAGAGTAACTCCAAAGATACAAAATATGCTTATCATGAGCACATGGCTCTCGCTTCAAGGCAATTTTGGAGCAAGAAGAACTCAAGGCCCAACTTCAACAAGAACAACTCAAGTGGTACCAAGGGCAAGCAAAGTGTGAGGACATGCTATAATTGTGGCAAATGTGAGCCACTTTGTTGCGGAGTTCCCCTACGAGAAGCGGGAAGACAATGGTGGCAAGCTTATCCAAAAATACAAAGCCAAGTCCTTCCCCAACAAGAACAACTTCACCAAGGAGACTCCTCCCAAGCGGTTGGTGGCACAAGAAGAGTACAATGAGGATGATGATGAAGACGGTGAGACGGTTGCCATGGCCTCCGTTGACATTGCCACAACTCCACAGGTGTCCCTTTTCGACTCACCCAAAGAGAACATCACCGCCAAGTGCCTCATGGCCAAAGCCACCAACAAGGTAACCCCCAACATCAAAACTACCATCACTACTAATCCTTCCTTGACGGATTGCATTGATGAAAATGAGGGGTCTAATGAGGAAGTAAATGAATTTGAGTCTTTTATGAGTAAGCTCAAGGGTAAATCCAAGAAGCGCTTTGTTGCTCTCTTGGAACAACTTGGTGAAGCCAATGACATGATCGAGGCTCACGAAGAAACCATCTCTAAGATGGAAGGACATAGTCGTGACTATGCCGATGAGATATCGGATCTCTCTAATGCTCTTGAGGAAGAGTGTGGTCATCGTTTGGCTCTTGAGGAGTCACACAATGATGATCATGCTAAATTAAAGAAAGATCTTGATCATGCTCTTGTTGTATCTCGTGTGCTCAATTCTGAGAAGGCTAAACTTGGGGTCGACCATACTAGACTCAAGGAGGAGTTTGATATACTTGACAAGTCTCACAAGGCCTTGAAGGGTGCTCATGCTAGCCTCAAGGACTCTCATGATCAACTCCAAGTGAAGCTAACCAAGGAGAAAGCCACTTCTCCTCATATGGTCTTAATTGATAATGCAAATGCTACTAACCCGTGTTGTGAGCATGTGCATCTCGTGGAGGAGAATGCCAAGTTGAAGGAGCAACTTGAGAAATGCCTTGTGTCTTGCATACAAGGTGAGAAGAACCTCAACGATCTTTTGAGCAATCAAAAGAAAGTTGTGGGCAAGGAGGGAATTGGGTTTGCACCCAAGTCCAAGAACAAAAAAAAGAATGACAAGGCCAAACAACCTCTTCCTCTCAAGCAAACTTTTGTGAAGGAGGGAGAGGGTGCTTCTAAGGAGAAGAAGAACAATGTGAAGTGTGGTGGTGTCAAGAAGGGCATTTCCACTCCTTCCAACAAAGCCGGTGACTTTAATCCTTCTTATGTGCTATGCCGTGCTAGTGATGGGCATGTTTATGCCAAATTTGTTGGTTCTCCTTATGAGTACATTGAATGGTCTATTTGGGTTCCTAAGACCCTTGTTACTAACATCAAAGGACCCATTACAAAATGGGTACCCAAAACCAAGCATTGATCTCTTGTAGGTGTTTGCTTCCGGTGGGGGATCATGGTTGCTCGATAGTGGAGCCACAAATCATATGACCGGAAGCAAGGACTTGGTGCTGGATGTGCACAAGGTCTCATATATGCCCACCAATGTCGAGTGGGGTGATGCCTTGTCTTCTAAGGTATTGGGTTGCTACGTCTCGAGCTTGCGTTGGTTTTCCTCGAAGAGGATAGGGTGATGCAGTAGAGTAGCGTAGGTATTTCCCTCAGTTTTTGAGAACCAAGGTATCAATCCAGTAGGAGGCTCCTCAAAAGTCCTATGCACCTACACAAACAAACTGAGAACTCCCAACCAACGCAATAAAAGGGGTTGTCAATCCCTTCACGGCCACTTGCGAAAGTGAGATCTAATAAAGATAGTAAGATAAGATAAATATATTTTTGGTATTTTATAATATAGATGCAAAAAGTAAAGATGCAAATAAAAGTAGATTGGAAGCAAATATGATAAGAGATAGACCTGGGGGCCATAGGTTTCACTAGTGGCTTCTCTCAAGATAGCGTAAGTATTACGGTGGGTGAACAAATTACTGTCGAGCAATTGATAGAAAAGCGAATAGTTATGAGATTATCTAGGCATGATCATGTATATAGGCATCACGTCCGCAACAAGTAGACCGACTCCTGCCTGCATCTACTACTATTACTCCAAACATCGACCGACTCCTGCCTGCATCTAGAGTATTAAGTTCATAAGAACAGAGTAACGCATTAAGCAAGATGACATGATGTAGAGGGATAAACTCAAGCAATATGATATAAACCCCATCTTGTTATCCTCGATGGCAACAATACAATACGTGCGTTGCAACCCTTTCTGTCACTGGATAAGGACACCGCAAGATTGAACCCAAAGCTAAGCACTTCTCCCATGGCAAGAAAGATCAATCTAGTAGGCCAAACCAAACTGATAATTCGAAGAGACTTGCAAAGATAACTCAATCATACATAAAAGAATTCAGAGAAGATTCAAATATTATTCATAGATAAACTTGATCATAAACCCACAATTCATCGAATCTCGACAAACACACCGCAAAAAGAGTTTACATCGAATAGATCTCCACAAGAGAGGGGGAGAACATTGTATTGAGATCCAAAAAGAGAGAAGAAGCCATCTAGCTAATAACTATGGACCCGTAGGTCTATGGTAAACTACTCACAACTCATCGAAGGGGCAAGGATGTTGATGTAGAAGCCCTCCATGGTCGATTCCCCCTCCAGTAGAGTGTTGACGAAGGCTCCAAGATGAGATCTCGCGGATACAGAAGGTTACGGTGGTGGAAATTGTGTTTCGTCTGCTCCCTCGATGTTTTCGGGGTACGTTGGTATATATAGGAGGAAGAAGTACGTCGGTGGATGCCCGAGGGGCCCACGAGACAGGGGGCGTGCCCTATAGGGGGGGCGCCCTCCTATCTCGTGGGAGCCTCGGCAGCTTCTTGACTTGCACTTCAAGTCCTCTGGATCATGTTCGTTCCAAAAATCACGCTCCCGAAGTTTCATTACGTTTGGACTCCGTTTGATATTCCTTTTCTTCGAAATACTGAAATAGGCAAAAAAACAGCAATATGGGCTGAGCCTCCGGTTAGTAGGTTAGTCCCAAAAATGACATAAATGTGTAAAATAAAGCCCATAAACATTCAAAAGGGGTAATATAATAGCATGGAACAATCGAAAATTATAGATACGTTGGAGACGTATCAAGCATCCCCAAGCTTAATTCCTGCTCGTCCTCGAGTAGGTAAATGATAAAAAGAGAATTTTTGATGTGGAATGCTACCTAGCATAATTCTCAATGTAATTTTCTTTATTGTGGCATGAATGTTCAGATCCAAATGATTCAAAATAAAAGTTCATATTGATAAAAGAAATAGTAACACTTCAAGCATACTAATCAAAGTAATCATGTCTTCTCAAAATAACATGGCAAAAGAAAGTTCATCCCTACAAAATCATATAGTTAGGCTATGCTTCATTTTCGTCACACAAAGATGTTCCCAACTTCTATACCCCCGATGACAAGCCAAGCAATTGTTTCATACTTAAATAATCTCAAACTTTTTCAACCTTCACGCAATACATGAGCGTGAGCCATGGATATAGCACTATGGGTGGAATAGAATATGATGATGGGGATTGTGTGGAGAAGACAAAAAAGGAGAAAGTCTCACATTGACGAGGATAATCAACGGGCTATGGAGATGCCCATCAATTGATGTCAACATGAGGAGTAGGGATTGCCATGCAACGGATGCACTAGAGCTATAAATGAATTCTCAACAAAAGAAAACTAGTGGGTGTGCATCCAACTTGCTTGCTCACGAAGACCTAGGGCATTTGAGGAAGCCCATCGTAGGAATATACAAGCCAAGTTCTATAATGAAAAATTTCCACTAGTATGAAAAAGACAACTTACGAGACTCACTATATGAAAAACATGGTGCTACTTTGAAGCACAATATATGAGACTCACTACATGAAGAACAAGGTGCTACTTTGAAGCACAAGTGTGGAAAAAGAGATAGTAACATTGCCCTTTTTATTTTTTTATTTTTTATTTTTATTTTTTTTCTTTTTTTGGGCCTTTTTTGGCCTTTCTTTTTTTTCTTTTTTTGGGCAATGCTCTAATAATGATGATCATCACACTTCTATTGATTACAACATATGAATTATAACTCGAAACTAGAACAAGATATGACTCTATATGAATGCCTCCGGCGGAGTACCGGGATGGTGCAATGAATCAAGAGTGACATGTATGAAAAATAATGCATGGTGGCTTTGCCACAAATACGATGTCAACTACATGATCATGCAATGGCAATATGACAAAAGTAAAGTATGTCATGATGATGATGAACGGAACGGTGGAAAGTTGCATGGCAATATATCTCGGAATGGCTATGGAAATGCCATAATAGGTAGGTATGGTGGCTGTTTTGAGGAAGATATAAGGAGATTCATGTGTGATTGAGCGTATCGTATCACGGGGTTTGGATTCACCGGCGAAGTTTGCGCCAACTCTCAAGGTGAGAAAGTGCAATGCACGGTACCGAAGAGGCTAGCAATGGCGGAAAGGTAAAAATGCGTATAATCCATGGACTCAACATTAGTCAAAAGAACTCATATACTTATTGCAAAATTTTAGAAGTCATCAAAAATTAAGTACTACGCGCATGCTCCTAGGGGTATAGATTGGTAGGAAAAGACCATCGCTCGTCCCCGACCGCCACTCATAAGGATGCACAAGCCAGGTATACTTCATGTTTCAAATTTGTTACACAACTTTAACCATACGTGCATGCTAATGGACTTGCTAACTTCAACACAAGCATTCTTTAAATTCATAATCACCCAACTATCATGACTTTAATATCACTACCTCCATATCTCAAAACAATTATCAAGTATCAAATTGATCATAGCATCCAATTCTCTTCCTATGATAGTTTTTATTATACCCAACTTGGATCTACCATTCTAGGACCAACTTTAAAACCATAGAAAATACCATGCTGTTCTAAAAGACTCTCAAAAAGATATAAGTGAAGCATGAGAGACTAGAAATTTCTACAAAAATAAGTCACCACCGTGCTCTAAAAGATATAAGTGAAGCACTAGAGCAAAAACTATCAAGCTCAAAAGATATAAGTGAAGCACATAGAGTATTCTAGCAAATTCTAATCAAATAGGCTTCTCCCAAAAGGTGTGTACAGCAAGGATGATTGTGGTAAACTAAAAATCAAAGACTAATATAATACACGACGCTCCAAGAAAAACACATATCATGTGGCGAATAAAAATATAGCTCCAAGTAAAGTTACCAATGAACGAAGACGAAAGAGGGGATGCCTTCCCGGGGCATCCCCAAGCTTAGGCTTTTGGCTATCCTTGAATATCTTGGGTGCCTTGGGAATCCCCAAGCTTAGGATCTTGCCACCCTTTATTCCATAGTCCATAAAAGCTTTACCCAAAACTTGAAAACTTCACAACACAAAACTCAACAGGAAATCTTATAAGCTCCGTTAGTGAAAGAAAACAAAACCACCACATAAGGTACTGTAATGAACTCATTATTTATTTATTTTGGTGTTAAACCTACTGTATTCCAACTTCTCTATGGTTTATAAACTATTTTACTAGCCGTAGATGCATCAAAATAAGCAAACAACACACGAAAAACAGGATCTGTCAAAAACAGAACAGTCTGTAGCAATCTGTAACTAACGCAAACTTATGGAACTCTAAAAATCCTACCAAAATAGGAAGTCCTGGAAAATTTGTTTATTGATCATCGGAAAAAAGAATCAACGCAAAAGCACATTCTTGTGATTTAACAAAATTATATTCGTACGTGCAAAGTTTCTGTTTTTCAACAGAATCAAATCAACTATCATCGTAGGTTATCCTATAGGTTCTACTTGGCAGAAACACTAATTAAAAGATAAAAACACATCTAAACAGAAGTTAGATGCCAGATTTATTACTAAACAGGAGCAAAAACAAAAAACATAAAGAAAATTGGGTTGCCTCCCAACTAGCGCTGTCGTTTAACGCCCCTAGCTAGGCATAAAAGCAAAGATAGATCTAACGGGTGCCATCTTTGGCACTAAATTCATAAGTAGCCCACATGATAGATTCATAAGGTAATTTGACTTTCTTTCTTGGAAAGTGCTCCATGCCTTTCTTTAATGGAAATTGGAATCTAATATTCCCTTCCTTCATATCAATAATCGCGCCAATCGTTCTAAGGAAAGGTCTACCAAGAATAATAGGGCAAGAAAGATTGCAATCTATATCAAAGAACGATAAAATCCACGGGCACCAAATTTCTATTTGCAACTATGAGAACATCATTGATTCTTCCCATTGGCTTTTTAATGGTGGAATCCGCAAGGTGCAAATTTATAGAGCAATCATCAAGATCATGGAAACCTAGAATATCACATAAACTTTTCGGAATCGTGGTAACACTAGCACACAAATCACACAAAGCAAAACACTCATGATCTTTAATTCTAATCTTTATAGAAGGTTCCCACTCATCAGTTAGTTTTCTAGGTATAGAAACTTCCAAATTAAGTTTTTCATCATAAGATTGCATCAAGGCATCAACAATATGTTTGGTAAAAGCTTTATTTTGACTATAAGCATGAGGAGAATTAACAACGGATTGCAACAAAGAAATACAACCTTCTAAAGAACAATTATCATAATAAAAATCCTTGAAATCCGAGATAGTGGGTTCAATGCTATTTAAAGTTGTGACCTCTCCAATCCCACTTTTACCAAATTTAGCATCAAGATCTAAAAACTCCGAATTCTTGGGACGCCTTCTAGGTAAAGTTGACTCATCACCAGTCCCATAATTATCAAGATTCATATTGCAAAACATAGATCTAATAGGAGACGCATCAATAACTTTAAGATCCTCACCATTATTTTCATGGAAACTAGAAGAACACATAAAGCTATCTTTTTTAGCACGCAATCTAGCGGTTCTTTCCTTGCACTCATCAATGGAAATTCTCATTACTTTGAGAGACTCATTGATATCATGCTTAGGAGGATAAGATCTAAGTTTAAGAGAATCAACATCAAGCAAAAGTCTATCAACGTTCCTAGCCAAATCATCAACTTTGAGCAATTTTTCTTCAAGCAAAGCATTAAAATTCTTTTGAGAAATCATATATTCTTTCACACTATTCTCAAAATCAGAGGGCATCTTACTAAAATTACCATAAGAATTGTTGTAGGAATTTCCATAATTATTAGAGGAATTACTAGGGAACGGTCTAGCATTAAAGTTTTCTCTATAAGCATTGTTTCCAAAACTATTCCTACCAACAAAATTCACATCCATAGATTCATTATTATTCTCAATCAAAGAAGACAACGACATATCATTGGGATCAAGAGGAGTATTTTTAGTAGCAAATAATTTCATAAGTTCATCCATCTTTCCACTCAAAACATTGATTTCTTCTATAGCATGCACTTTTTTACTAAAAGATCTTTCGGTGTGCCATTGAGAATAATTAGCCATAATATTATCAAGAAGTTTTGTAGCATCTCCTAACGTGATTTCCATAAACGTGCCTCCCGCAGCCGAATCTAAGAGATTTCTAGAAGCAAAGTTCAAATCGGCATAAAAAATTTGTATGATCATCCATAAATTCAAACCATGAGTAGGGCAATTGCGAAGCATCAATTTCATTCTTTCCCAAGATTGGGCAACATGCTCATGATCAAGTTGTTTGAAATTCATGATATCGTTCCTAAGAGTGATAATCTTAGCTGGAGGAAAATACTTAGAGATAAAAGCATCTTTGCACTTATTCCAAGAAAAATCAATACTATTTTTAGGCAAAGACGAAAACCGAACTTTAGCACGATCTCTAAGTGAAAACGGAAATAACTTCAATTTGACAATATTGTTATCCGTATCTTTCTTCTTTTGCATATCACACAAATCAACAAAGTTGTTTAGATGAGTAGCGACATCTTCACTAGGAAGTCCGGCAAATTGATCTTTCATAACAAGATTCAGCAAAGCAGTATTGATTTCACAAGACTCAACATCATTAAGAGGAGCAATCGGAGTACTAAGGAAATCATTATTATTGGTATTCGAGAAATCACACAATTTGGTATTATCTTGCACCATGGCAACAAGTAATCCAACACACTAGCAAACAGAAAAAGGCAAGCGAAAGAGAGAGGAGGAGATTGGGAAAGAGAGGGCGAATAGAACGGCAAGGGTGAAGTGGGGGAGAGGAAAACGAGAGGCAAATGGAAAATAATGTAAATGCGAGGGAGATAGGTTTGTGATGGGTACTTGGTATGTCTTGACTTGAGCGAAGACCTCCCCGGCAACGGCACCAGAAATCCTTCTTGCTATGTCATGAGCTTGCGTTGGTTTTCCTCGAAGAGGAGAGGGTGATGTAGCAGAGTAGCGTAAGTATTTCCCTCAGTTTTTGAGAACCAAGATATCAATCCAGTAGGAGGCTCCTCAAAAGTCCCACGCACCTACACAAACAAACTGAGAACTCGCAACCAACGCAATAAAGGGGTTGTCAATCCCTTCACGGCCACTTGCGAATGTGAGATCTAATAAAGATAGTAAGATAAGATAAATATATTTTTGGTATTTTATAATATAGATGCAAAAGGTAAAGATGCAAATAAAAGTAGATTGGAAGCAAATATGATAAGAGATAGACCCGGGGGCCATAGGTTTCACTAGTGGCTTCTCTCAAGATAGCGTAAGTATTACGGTGGGTGAACAAATTATTGTCGAGCAATTGATAGAAAAGCGAATAGTTATGAGATTATCTAGGCATGATCATGTATATAGGCATCACCTCCGCAACAAGTAGACAGACTCCTGCCTGCATCTACTACTATTACTCCACACATCGACCGACTCCTACCTGCATCTAGAGTATTGAGTTCATAAGAACAGAGTGACGCATTAAGCAAGATGACATGATGTAGAGGGATAAACTCAAGCAATATGATATAAACCCCATCTTGTTATCCTCGATGGCAACAATACAATACGTGCCTTGCAACCCTTTCTGTCACTGGTAAGGACACCGCAAGATTGAACCCAAAGCTAAGCACTTCTCCCATGGCAAGAAAGATCAATCTAGTAGGCCAAACCAAACTGATAATTCGAAGAGACTTGCAAAGATAACTCAATCATACATAAAAGAATTCAGAGAAGATTCAAATATTATTCATAGATAAACTTGATCATAAACCCACAATTCATTGGATCTCGACAAACACACCGCAAAAAGAGTTTACATCGAATAGATCTCCACAAGAGAGGGGGAGAACATTGTATCGAGATCCAAAAAGAGAGAAGAAGCCATATAGCTAATAACTATGGACCCGTAGGTCTGTGGTAAACTACTCACAACTCATCAGAGGGGCAAGGATGTTGATGTGGAAGCCCTCCGTGGTTGATTCCCCCTCGGGCAGAGTGCCGGCGAAGGCTCCAAGATGAGATCTCATGGATACAGAAGGTTACGGTGGTGGACATTGTGTTTCGTCTGCTCCCTGGATGTTTTCAGGGTACATAGGTATATATAGGAGGAAGAAGTACGTCGGTGGATGCCCGAGGGGCCCACGAGACAGGGGCGCCCTCCTATCTCGTGGGAGCCTCGGCAGCTTCTTGACTTGCACTCCAAGTCCTCTGAATCACGCTCATTCCAAAAATCACGCTCCCGAAGGTTTCATTCCGTTTGGACTCAGTTTGATATTCCTTTTCTTCAAAATACTGAAATAGGCAAAAAAACAGCAATATGGGCTGGGCCTCCGGTTAGTAGGTTAGTCCCAAAAATGATATAAATGTGTAAAATAAAGCCCATAAACATCCAAAAGGGGTAATATAATAGCATGGAACAATAAAAAATTATAGATACGTTGGAGACGTATCATGGGTCTTGGCAAGGTTGTCATTTCTCATGATCTCACGATCAAGAAAGTCATGCTTGTTGAGTCCCTTGCATACAATTTACTTTCCGTTCGTCAACTTGCACTCATGGGCTTTGCTATTTTCTTTGATATTGATACCGTGGCCCTCTTGTGGAGCAAGACTCTTAAAGTATCCTTTGTTGGCCATGTCGAGAACGGTCTTTATGTGACTAACTTTTCAGAGCGACCCACTAAGATCGCGACATGCCTAATGGCTAAAGTTGACGTGAGATGGCTTTGGCATCGCCATTTAGCCCACGTCAATATGAGATCTTTGCAAAGTATTCTCAAGGGGGACCATGTCCGTGAACTAACAAATGTTAGTTTTGCCAAAGATCGTGCTTGCAGTGCTTGTATCGAAGGAAAGCTACATGAGAAGGCTCACCCTCCCACGACTATCATGTACTCGAAGAGGCCCTTGGAGCTCCTTCACTTGGATCTCTTTGGACCTACATCCTTTGATAGTCTTGGTGGTAGAAAGTATTGCTTGGTGAGTGTGGATGTTATTCAAGATACACTTGGGTATATTTCTTCAAGAGGAAGAGTGAGACTAGCTCAACGTCAACACAATGCAAAGATGTTGACAATAAGAAGTGACAACGGCACCGAGTTCAAGAACTACACCTTGGATGAGTTTCTTAGTGATGAGGGGATCAAGCATCAATATTCTGCACCTTACACCCCTCAACAAAATGGTGTAGCGAAGAGGAAGAACCGGACGTTGATGGACACGGCAAGGACCATGATGGCGGAGTTCAAGTCTCCCTACAACTTTTGGGCCGAAGCCATCAATACCGCTTGTCATGCATCCAATCGGCTCTATCTCCGCAAAGGCTTGAATAAGACTCCATATGAGATACTTACTGGTAACAAGCCCAACCTCAAGTACTTCCGGGTCTTCGGTTGTAAGTGTTTCATTCTCAAGAAAGGTGCTCGTTTGTCTAAATTCGAGGCTAGAGCTCATGAGGGCATATTTGTTGGTTATGCTACAAACTCTCATGCTTACCGTGTCCTGAACAAGTCCACGGGACTCATTGAGGAGACATGTAATGTGGAGTTTGACAAGAATAACGGCTCCCAAGTGGAGCAAAGTGGTACTTGTGATGTAGGTGATGAAATTCCTTCCCAAGCCATAAGAAGAATGGGTGTTGGTCATATCGTACCCATTGAGGAACCCCTTGTGGCCGAAGGAGAAGGACAAAGTTCTACTCAAGTGGAGCCATCACCAACACAAGACCCACCCGCTTCCAAAGAACAAAGTGAAGGACCTCAACCAAGTGAACAAGATCAAGGGAAAGATCAATCTCAAGATGGTGGTGAACCACCAAGTGATGCCCAAGGTCAAGTTCTCCCTCCCGAGCAAGTTCAAGATCAAGAGCAAGCTCAAGATCAAGAACAAGCTCAAGACGACGCTCAAGATGATCAAGTTTCCGGTCCTCAACTATCTCTTGAGGGGGAATTGGAGTGTTGTGCTGCCAAGATTGCTTCCAAGCTCACTACCAAAGATCATCTTATGAAGAATGTGCTTGGAAGTTTGAGAAAGGGGGTAAGCACTCGTAGACAATTAGCAAACTATTGTGAACATCATGCGTTTGTTTCTTGTGTTGAACCCCAAAAGGTCTATGAGGCGCTCGAGGATTTGGATTGGCTCAATGCCATGCATGAATAACTCAACAACTTCGAGCACAACAAGGTGTGGAGATTGGTACCAAGGCCAACGGGGAACCATAATGTCATTGGAACCAAGTGGATATTCAAGAACAAGCAAGATGCTCATGGAATTATCGTTCGCAACAAGGCTCATTTGGTAGCACAAGGCTACTCCCAAGTCAAGGGTATCTACTACGGTGAAACCTTTGCTCCCGTTGCTCGCCTTGAATCTATTATTTTGTTGATTTATTATGCTTCTCATCATAACTTCAAGTTACAACAAATGGATGTGAAGAGTGCTTTTCTTAATGGTCCTATTAATGAGTTGGTGTATGTCAAACAACCCCCGGGGTTTGAGGATCCCGAGTTCCCCAATCATGTGTACCAACTCGATAAGGCACTCCATGGCCTTAAACAAGCCCCACGTGCGTGGTATGAGCACCTTACTGAGTTGTTTCAAGATTGTGGGTTTGAAATTGGGAAAATCGACCCCACTCTTTCTACTAAGAAGTTCAAAGGGGAGTTGTTTGTATGCCAACTATATGTTGATGATATTATCTTTGGTTCCCCTAACAAAGTTTTCAATGTGGAATTTGCCGCTCTCATGACCTCGAAGTTCAAGATGTCCATGATGGGAGAGTTGAAGTTCTTTCTCAGATTCGAAATCAAGCAAAGAAGAGAAGGAACCTTCATCAACCAAGCCAAATACACTCAAGACATGCTCAAGAGATTCAAGCTAAGTGATGTCAAGCCGGCTTCCACTCCAATGCCCGTCAAATGCCAACTTGACATAGATCCCAATGGTAAAGCGGTGGATCAAAAGGTATATCGTTCCATAATTGGCTCATTTCTTTACCTTTGTGCATCTAGACTGGATATCATGTTGAGTGTGGGAATTTGTGCACGGTTTCAAGCCGCACCTAAGGAAACCCACTATGTGGCGGTCAAGCGAATCTTTCGATATTTGACTCATACCCCAAACTTTGGCTTATGGTACCCAAGAGGAGATAACTAAAACCTTTTGGGCTATTCGGACTCGGATTGGGCGGGAGACAAAGTGGATAGGAAGTCAACCTCCGGAGGGTGCCAATTTCTTAGTTGCTCTTTGGTGAGTTGGTCTTCTAAGAAGCAAAGTTGTGTGTATCTCGTCCACCGAAGCGGATTATGTGGACGCTGGTAGTTGTTGTGCTCAACTTCTATGGATGAGGCAAACTTTAAAGGATTACGGTGTCATTTGTGACAAAGTATCTCTTTGGTGTGACAATGAAAGTGCCATCAAGATCTCTCTCAACCCGGTGCAACACTTCAAGACGAAGCATATTGAGATTCGGTATCACTTCATCCGGGATCACATTAGGCGAGGGGAGATCGAGCTCAAATATGTCAACACTCATGATAACCTTGCAGATATTTTCCCGAAGCCCTTGGATGAAGCAATATTTCACGAGTTAAGGCATGAGCTAAATATCATTGATTCGAGCAATGTGGCTTGAAACCTTGCACACCCCACCATACTCATCTTGATGTCTTGTTTAGGTGTAGGCATGGACATAGGGGGAGTGTTGTTCTCTCAATGGAATCTCCCTCCCCCCATTATGCATAAATTGATCAACTCTTTCACATTAGTCATTTTTATGGTACTTGTGCTTCAAAGACGAGTTTTGGTCATGGGCCCAAGGATAATTCTTCATGGTGTCATACCAATTGACTCAAACATAGGTGGCTCCGGCCACTGCCCTCTCCTCTTGAGAGGTTTTGTTTTGTGTTTGGTCCTTGTTGTCTTTTGCCTTCTTTTGAGCCGTGTTTGTGTTTGAGTTGCCTCGTGTGTGTGCTTGTTTGCGTGTCCGCTTGCTTGAAGGTTGCTTTGCAAAGGTCGTGTTTTCTGTTTTTGTCGAAACTTGCACTTTCTTGGGTTTATGGTACTACCGTGGAAAGCCACGGTACTACTGCAGGAGATGGGTTGCCCTGTGCGTGCACAGCTGCATCCCATGCACGACACTACCGCTTCCATCGCGGTAGTAATTTTTTACTGCCGCTGGAAGAGCGGTACTACCGCCTTGTGTGCGGTACTTCCGCCCGGGCGGTACTACCGCGATGACCCGCGGTACTACCACTCCATCGCGAGTGAGTGGGGGCTAAGAGCGGGCAGGGGGAGTTCCAACTCCCCCCATACCCATTCATCTCTTTTCCCCACTTCTCTCTCTCTCTCCTACCCAAGAACGGTGCTGGAGGACCTCGCCGGATCTCCATCTCCAGCCGCTCTCCTCGCATTCCGACCGGTGGGATCGATCCCCACCTCGCCCTCTTGCCATGGAGCCCGGTATCTCCCTTAGTCCTTCTCTATGTGCCTCGTTGTTTTGCTTCTAGGTTTTGGGAGATGCATGTGTAGTTCTTGAGATTTTTGGCTAAATCGTTGCAAGAGAAGAGTGTAGGAGAGTGCTAGTGTTGTAGAGATGCTATTTGGTTTGTTGCAACACTATAATTTTGATCAACGATAGTACCGATCTAAATTTCCGGATGTGCCTAGATCCGCTCTTGCCAGATTCAAATCCGTGCAATACTACTGCTCCTTTCATGCGGTAGTACCGCTCTGGCGAGATCCACCCCGTATGGTACTACCGCTCCGTTGGAGCAGTACTACCGCCCAGTGCGCGCGGAAGTAAAAATTTACTTCCGCTCTAGGCGCGGTACTACCATGCCATCCCGGTGCAGTACTACCATGGCTAGAGCAGTTGTAAATTTTTACGTCCGCATCATGGTGCGGTATTACCCTTGACATATGAACTACCTTGCTGTGACTACCCAATCTCATTTCTACATGTTTTGTTTGTTTTGTCCTTGGTCTTTGCAATGACCCTTCTCGTTCTTGTCGTGTGTTTGTGTTGTGTGTAATAGGTGGTGACTCCAATGTCCATTGCTCGAATCCTAGCCGCGACACAAGCTCCAAGCGGCTTCGCAATCAAGAAGCACCTAAGGGCTCCAATGCTCGACAACGCAACATCAAGAATACCACTAACAAGTTCAAGGAGCCAACTGTTGGCATGGATGAGATGCCTCAAGCCAAGTTCATCACTCGAAGGAGGATCAACCCCTATGTGAACCCTCATGAGAATGCCAGAGGGACTGAGTTGTTCTGGACCAAGCGGCAAAATCTCATCTACATCGATGTGATCAAGTCCAAGCACAACATCTATGTTCCAATGCAGTGGATTGATATGAATCATCTGAAGAAGGATCGGGCATACTTTAGCGAGGCATTGGATTTGGTGGAGCAGTTTGGCATCGAAGAGTTTATCACGTTTCACATGGACTTTGACCCGGAGATCGTGGCTCAGTTCTTTGCTTCCATCCACTTGCGCACGGATGAGGAGCGGACTATGACTTGGATGACCAATGGGAAGAGGATGTCAGCTAAGTGGAAGGAATTCATGGAGATGTTGCACATTCGTGATGAGGGGCTCAATGTGCCCATTGGTGTCCGCCCTCACGGCAACCCAGAGTCCGCCAACAAGAACAAGCTTGAACTGTTCCTTGTGGAGAAGAAGTTAGCCAATGGCACGCAGTCTTGGGTACTCAACCCTTTCCTTGATGTCATGCATCGAATCTTCCGCAACACTCTCTTTCCGTGCATTGGTGACAAGGATAAGGTGCATGCTTATCTCGTGGATATGATGCTTCTTTGTGAGGAGGCGCGTTGTCAAGTTACCCAACCACTGGACGTTTCTCATATGATGTGGGTTGAGCTCCGGTTTGCGGTCTACAATCGCAAAGTTCCCATCTATGGACCATACATGCACCTCTTGATCTCGAAGACTTGGGAGAAGCTCTTTCCGAATGAAGATTCTTTTGCTCCAAACTGGGTTCGCCACGAGCCTATCAAGCTGCGTCAGAAGAACAAGTGGGCCAATACCACTACCCGAGCTAAGGCTGAGGCTGCTAGGATGAATGTTGATGAGGACAAGTTTGAGGAGGAGGAGGCTGAGGACAGTTCTGCGGGGTACGCTCCTCCCTCTACTAAGCCCTCTTGGGCTAAGAGGCTGAAGGCAAAGATGAAGGCTCTGTTCTGCATGTAGGACAAGGGGCAGTACAAGACCCATGTTGCTCAGAAGGAGAGTCTCCAGCGCGACAAGAGGATCTTGAGGACGTTCGGCGAGCACGTGTCGAGCGGGTCAGAGAAGAACATCACTCCTGAGACTAAATGGATGACGAAGCAGGGCTATCAGTGGGCTGAGTCAGAGGAGGAGTCCATTCCCACTGCCAAGACTGATGAGGAGATTGTTGGGTGATCTTTGTAGAGGGAGCTACCACCTATGTTGTAGGTGTCCTCTCTGCCTTCTTGGTGTCTCGATGCCAAAGGAGGAGAGAGTGTAGGATTTGCGAGTTGTGTCTCTTTGTTTTCATTTCATTGGACCTTCGTTCGTTGCTTTGGTTTGTTGGTTCGCGTTTGTGTTCGTGTGAGACCCGGAGACTATCATATGGTGTGAGACATATGCACTCAAGATTATCTTATTGTCTATTATGCTTAGTGGTTTGTGAGCTTATGCTATCTTGTGCCCTTTGCTTTATGCTCATATACATTACCTTGCTTCCATGCTTAGTGTCATTTATATTGTTGCAAGGGATGCCTTGTCTATAAAATATAGGGTGAGTATTGAACCTAGTATGTGTGTCGTGCATTCCAAAGCATATCTATAGAGTGCACACATCTAGGGGGAGTATGTCTACGTTTTATAGATGTTGGGTTTGCATATGTTCATTTTTCTATCCTTATGTACAAATCGCATATTGTCATCAATCCACCAAAAAGGGGGAGATTGTAAGGGCATATTTCTCCCTATGTGGTTTTGGTGATTGATGACAATGTATTTACGGACTAATCGTGTGCATTGAGCATTTCAGATATCTCATGTCTAGGCATAAGACGATTCGGTGCCTGTCGGTGTCAAGACCCGCGGATCTCGGGTAGGGGATCCCGAACTGTGTGTCTAAGGCTAATGGTAACAGGAGGCGGGGGACACAATGTTTACCCAGGTTCGGGCCCTCTCAATGGAGGTAATACCCTACTTCCTGCTTGATTGATCTTGATGATATGAGTATTACAAGAGTTGATCTACCACGAGATTGTAGAGGCTAAACCCTAGAAGCTAGCCTATGATTATGATTGTTCTCGTCCTACGGACTAAACCCTACGATTTATATAGACACCGGAGGGGGCTAGGGTTACACAGAGTCTGTTACAGAGAAGGAATCTTCATATCCTAACCGCCAAGCTTGCCTTCCACGCAAAGGAGAGTCCCATCTGGACACAGGATGACGTCTTCTATCTTGTATCTTCATAGCCCAACAGTCCGGCATATGCATATAGTCCGACTGTCCGAGGACCCCTTAATCCGAGACTCCCTCAGTAGCCCCTGAACCAGGCTTCAATGACGATGAGTCCAAAGCGCAGATTGTCTTCGGCATTGCAAGGCGGGTTCCTTCTCCAAATACTCCAAAGTAGATCTTGAACATAAGAATCGTGTCCGGCTCTGCAAAACAAATTCCATATACCACCGTGGAGAGCATAATGTTTTCATGAGTCCAATCCGTTGACAGCTTTTGTAACACGACATTACGTCATCGTTCGACCATTATTTTGAATCATTTTTCCAACCTGCTGCTCCACGCTTCGCGAGGCACTTTTATTGGCACGTCTTGTCAAAGCGGAGATCGTGTCCCCTTATTGCGGGATTCTTATCAACACGGGTGTGGGTAACCCAACCGTCCCATTGGTATGATTCCTTGGGAATAGGCATGTTTTAAGGCCACGTAGGGGACGTTTGATATTAATCATCTTTATAAGGAGGCAGAGACCCGCCTTTCCCCTCTACGCTACTCCCCTCCTCCTCCCACCTCGAGTTCCAACACCCAAGGTTTAACCAGTCGCTTCAAACCTCAGGCCATGTACGGATCCAGCTTTCAAGGCCGGTGGACGGCTTCTTCTGTCACCAAGGAGGATATCATGAAGCTCAGGGAGGCGAGGTATTTGACCGCGGAGATCCATCACAGGCTTCCTACACAAGGGCATGTTATCCCTACTCCTAGACCTAATGAGAGGCTCGTATTTATCCCTCACTTCCTCCGGGGTCTAGGTCTCTCCCTTCGTCCCTTTGTTCGAGGGCTCATGTTTTACTACGGACTAGATTTCCATGATCTAGCTCCGGACTCCTTCCTTTACATCTCATCATTCATTATCGTATGTGAGGCCTTCCTCCGTATCTCTCCACACTTCGGCTTATGGCCCAAGACCTTCAATGTAAAGCCGAAGATAATAGACGGGAGACACGCGGAGTGCGGAGGTGCTTTAATAAGCAAATTGGCCGATATCGTTTGGCCAAAGGGTTCCTTCACTGCAGCTTCCGGCCTATGGCAACGGGAGTGGTTTTATATCACGGAGCCTCGTGGTAGAAAGTGGGTGGCTCCACCCGCCTTCCGATTCGGCCCTTCGCCACAGCTTGCATCGTGGATCAACAAGGGGATGGATTGGGGATCGCTAGATGAAGTTCAAATACTACGAAGCCGCATTCGAGACCATATTAAGAAGGACATCGATCTCATCAAGGTAATCCAAGTTATGTTAGTTCGTCGGGTCTTGCCATGCCAGCGCCGACCTCTCCGTATGTGGGAGTTCAATCCGGAATGACCGCGAAATATTCAGCGCTTCTTCGGTGCAACGCTCGAAGGGATGTATGAATTATTCTTCGGGTCATGAAAAAGGTGTCTGGACACCACAGAGGACGCATGCCTCGACTGTAACCATCCAGATTCCCCGGTAAGCTATCAATTTCTGAACAAGTTTTTAGTTTAAGTTTCCCATAACAAAACCAAGAAAACCATACTCGGCCAGGGCTAGGTAAAGAAGGCGGAGAGGATCAGGTGTTCGGCCCCTCTTCCCGAAAACTCAGCGGACCCAGTGTTAACCAGGATGCTGGCTCCGGCACCTTATCAAGTGCCGTTGAGGGAAGAAAAGGAGAGGAGTGGAGAGGCCCAAAGTGGCCTTCATACTGGAGGTGCGTCATGCACCATATCCGAGGAAATCGGAACTCCTGTGTCGGAGGATGAACAGGGAGGAGAATCTAACATTCCCTCCCCCCACAGGAAGAAGAGAGCCACCCCCGAAGACCTGAAGGCAGAGGCCTCCAAGCGAGGGAAGAAATCCCTATCAGGGACCCCGGATTCGGGAGGCGATATTGCCGCACAGTGCCCACAAGGGGGCCAGCCTTTAGCCGAACCGTAAGTGAACAAATGTGCCTTAATAAGCATACCCCATTCTTTTCTTGTTTGTGAGGGTAATATCTGAAACGTTTGTTTTGAAGTTCGGCCTATAGCCTCCCTCAACAATCTTCATCCTCGGGGGATCTTCTTCCGGAGATGATGGAGAGCGAAACACCGCCTCATACTTCCCCGCCCCATAAGGCGGACGACCCCGAGGTGTCGTCCCGGAGGATCTCTCCCGATCCGCGAAGGAGGACAAGGCCAGAAGATGACTCTTCGGCCGCCCGAGGTCCGGGGTGTTCGGCTCCTAGAGACACCAACAAAAGCCCCGGACTATCCGATATACAGCCGGACATATGGACGGGTCTTCTGCGGCAAGCACCTATCTCGGAGGAACACCATACCTTAATGGGTATGGTGATTGAGAGAATTTCGTCCACAAAAAGCGGATTGAATGAAGCCCTTACGAGCCTGCTAAGAGGCTTTGAGGTACGCAATGTGACATTTTTTTAATTGTACCATAAACGCAAGGTGTATTGTGTATAGATAGTAGCCCCTGAGACTCTGGTTGCCCTCCAAACGGGGCGATCAGAGGATCAAAAGAGAAATAAGCTCAGGTAATATTTTTGCTAATTTGTACACAGGCGGCTGTAGCCCCGGCCACTGTCCGGGCTGCCGAATTTGCCGAACTGAAGTAGCAACTTGATGTAGCGGATGATGACATCACGCTCGTGAACAAGCGGCTTGACGAGGCGCAAGGTATGTCCTTTGGGCGGTCAGTGAGTATAAATAGGAGCATGATGCTGGAATTTATAATATGCTTGACTGCAGATGGTGCTGCCACCGTGGAGACCCTTCGGTCTGAGCTTACCCCGGCAAAGGAGCAAGCCAGGATAAGCAAAGCGGCTGCCGAGAAGGCAGTTGGTGAATTAAAAGCCGGACAGGCTGCTCATCGCCTGAGTGAGGAGAGAATATCCAACATGGCGCTTGAGCTAAGGGATGCCGCTAGCCAATATGCACTTCTCGAGAAAGAGACCAAAGAAAAAATGGCCGACCTTGAGAAGTCCTTACAAGCGGCAAAGGAAAACCGGTCAGAGGTCAGAGTGGCATGGGAGGAGATCTGGCAAGCCGGGGAGATCGCGGCTGGAAAGCCCTTTTTGTTACGAACTAAGTTCGGTGATCCGAAGTATGCCCCGCTTGATCAAATGTGGAGTTCTCCGGACGCATATTTGGACTTGTCGAAGAGTGCTTTTGATGCGACACAGTTTTTCCAGGCCCAAGAAGGCCATGAAGCGGAACGTCTTTTCTGGTCACAGTTTAGCATGCCAAGGCGTCTGCTGCTGTTGAAAGGCCGAGCTCCACAGGATATCCAGACTTGCCATGAAGGCTGTCGTGGACCGGATGTGGCCCGAGGGACCAACTGCGAATAGTTATTTTGGTTTAGTGCAACAACTTGTTTGTGCGGTGTCACATATCGACGCTGTCAAGCGGTCAACGTGCATAGAAGGTGCACGGATGGCCCTTGCCCGTGTGAAGACGTATTGGGCGAAGATGAAGGCCACCGATATTGCAACAGGGGGTCCACCCGAGGGTCAGGACACACCAGATCACTATTTTGAAGAAGTCTTAGAGGGTGCCCGCTTGATAGAGGGCCAGTGCTCGAAAAATACTATGTTCGAGTAACATGTATCCGAATTGTAAAAACAATGCTATGATAATGAAGGCTGTGTTTATACTTTTGCCCGTAAAGTATTTTAGTGCCTCATGTGTGGCCGTTTATTTCTATATGTATATAACCTGAAAGTTTGCAGTCGTCGGCTTCAGCCCCCTCGCGTATAACGCGGGGGTGTTCAAAAAAGCACGTCTTGGTCCGTTAAGGAGGTGTTAGTGCGGCGAACTAGGCAATCAGACTATAGAGCTTTAACACTTTCACTTAGCCATAGGAGTTTGACGGTGGGGCTACTATATAGCCCCTGGTATGTCCGCGCTTATCAGAATACAGTGTGTTTACATACATGACCGGGAAACCGGTCCTTCGTTAATGCGGAGGAATCGCGAAGATTCCGCTGAGTCATCGAGTGGTTGACCAGCTCTCGCCTTATCATGACAGCCAGTTTTCGGCTTTCTCTACTGAGGTGCTCGTCCGGATGAACCAGGGCACAATCATAGTAGTTCTCCCTTTACCACCTTAGCCGATATAGCGGAACGTAAGGTAGCAAGCACAGGAGCCGGGCAAACCCAACTACTGACCAAAGACATGATTCGGAGTTGATGCATATAAGGCCGAAACTCGCGACACCGAACACTCCCGAAGGTATTCAGACTTTTCGTATATACCGGGCTGGATACAGCCCTCGATAATGAACCCTATATTCAAGGCATGTTCTACGACCCGGCGTGAGGAGAGAGCGCCTGTGGTGAGAGAATAGTTCTCAAAGCACACTGATGGCTGCTTCTAGAACATCCAGTTTAGTACGGCGAATAGTAAGTTTGCAAATACTGCCGATATCTTTCCTGGGCATTTTATATGCCAGGAGGGTATGAAACAACAAGAGATAATAATAAGAAAAAAAGGTTTACATAGGGTCTTAATCTAAACAGAAACCTTGAAACGGGGCCCTGCTGCACGTCTGCACCTTTGTCTCCGTTGTGCAGTGTCCTTGAAGGTCATATCATGATGGCCTATCTGTAAAAAAAGAAAGTACCAGGTGAAAGAATCTGGTATGGCCGTTGGTATAGTTTGTTGGTTTTGATGAACCGTGAACTGTAGCTTCTTGAGCCTGAATAGGGTCAAGCTGGACTATAGACTTCTAACGTGCAGGGTGCCCCCAGCGCCACCCAAGGAATTTTGAGTGTATATTTATGTATACGGGAAAACATGTACAGTCTTCTTATGGGGCAATCTATGGGGGCAGGGCTGCTAAACAAGCTCAGGTTTATTTAAGCTCTTACACGTAGGTGTGCGCCGAACACGTTTAGCTGTGTCCGCGGTCTTTAGGACCGATGACCACCGAAAAGGCCGCTTCGTGCTTCGGCTACTAGAGCCGCCGCGTATTCTTTTGTACGAAGAGAACGCTCTGTATTTCTGATGACCCACAAGTATACGGGATAGTTGTAGCCTCTTTTGATAAGTAAGAGTGTCGAACCCAACGAGGAGCTAAAGGTAGAACAAATACTCTCTCAAGTCCTATCGGCCACTGATACGACTCTACGCACGCTTGACGTTTGCTTTACCTAGAACAAGTATGAAACTAGAAGTACTTTGTAGGTGTGATAGGATAGGTTTGCAAGATAATAAAGAGCACACAAACATAAACTAGGGGCTGTTTAGATAAAGATGCAATAAAGTAAATATAGCGAGTGTGGAAAAGTGGTGGTAGGAGATGTGAAATTGTCCCTAAGCAATTGACTAAGTTACTAGACCGGTAATCACTATTGCAATTCTATTTGAGGGAGAGGCATAAGCTAACATACTTTCTCTACTTGGATCGTATACACTTATGATTGGAACTCTAGCAAGCATCCGCAACTACTAAAGATTCATTAAGGTAAAACCCAACCATAGCATTAAAGCATCAAGTCCCCTATATCCCATACGCAACAATCCCCTTACTCGGGTTTGTGTTTCAGTCACTCACGCAACCCACTATAAGCGAATCATGAACGCATTGCAACACCCTACATCGGGAATCCCTCATGCTTGCGCGACACGGAGGGCACAATAGGACAGCACCAATAATAAAACATGCAACTCAAACCAATCATAGAAATTCATCAATCACCGATAGGACAACGAAAATCTACTCAGACATCATAGGATGGCAACACATCATTGGAAAATAATATGAAGCATAAAGCACCATGTTCAAGTAGAGGGTACAGCGGGTTGCAGGAGAGTGGACCACTGGATATAGATGGGGGAAGGTGATGGAGATGTTGGTGAAGATGACGGCAGTGTTGGTGAAGATCGCGGTGATGATGATGGCCCCGGCGGCGTTCCGGCGCCACCGGAAGCAAGGGGGAGAGAGCCCCCCTTCTTCTTCTTCTTCTTCCTTGAACTTCTCCCTAGATGGGAGAAGGGTTTCCCCTCTGGTCCTTGGCTCCCATGGCTTGGGAGGGGCGAGAACCCCTCCGAGATTGGATCTATCTCTCTGTTTCTGTGTTCTGTATTTCTGCCCTGGCACCGTTTACTTTATATCTAGAGATCCGAAACTCCGATTGGATTGAAACTTTCACCCAGATCTTTTTCCAAAAATTAGCTTTCTTGTGGCCAAAGAAGGGCATCAACCACCTTACGGGTGGCCCACGAGAGTGGCGGCCGCGCCCTCTTTAAGTGGGTGTGGGCCCCTATCTCGTGGCCACCTCGGGCATCGTCTCGCATTGATTCTTCCTCCCAAAAATCACAAATGTTCCAAAATAATTCTCCGTCCGTTTTTATCCCGTTTGGACTCCGTTTGATATTGGGTTTCTGTGAAACAAAAAACATGCAACAGACAGGAACTGGCACTGGGCACTGGATCAATATGTTAGTCCCAAAAAATAGTATAAAAAGTTGCCAAAAGTATATAAAAGTTGTAGAATATTGGCATGGAACAATCACAAATTATAGATACGACGAAGACGTATCAGCACCCCTAAGCTTAATTCCTGCTCGTCCTCGAGTAGGTAAATGATAAAAAAGATAATTTTTGATGTGGAATGCTACCTAGCATAATCTTGATCATGTAATCTAATCATGGCATGAATATTAAGACACGAGTGATTCAAAGCAATATTCTATCATTTGACATAAAAACAATAATACTTCGAGCGTACCAATAAAGCAATCATGTCTTTTCAAAACAACAAGGCCAAAGCAAGCTTATCCCTACAAAATCGTACAGTTTGGCCATGCTTCATTTTCGTCACACAAAATGCCCCCATCATGCACAACCCCGATGACAAGCCGAGCAATTGGTTCATACTTTTTAACGCACTTCAGCTTTTTCAACCCTCATGCAATACATGAGCGCAAGCCATGGATATAGCACTATAGGTGGAATAGAATATAATGATGGAGGGGTTTATGTGGAGAAGACAAAAAAGGAGAAAGTCTCACATCAACGCGGCTAATCAACGGGCTATGGAGATGCCCATCAATTGATGTCAATGCGAGGAGTAGGGATTGCCATGCAACGGATGCACTAAGAGCTATAAGTGTATGAAAGCTCGACAAAAGAAACTAAGTGGGTGTGCATCCAACTTGCTTGCTCATGAAGACCTAGGGCATTTGAGGAAGCCCATCGTTGGAATATACATGCCAAGTTCTATAATGAAAATTCCCACTAGTATATGAAAGTGACAACATAGGAGACAATCTATATGAAGAACATGGTGCTACTTTGAAGCACAAGATATGAGACTCACTACATGAAGAACATGGTGCTACTTTGAAGCACAAGTGTGGAAAAAGAGATAGTAACATTGCCCCTTTTTATTTAATTTCTTTTTTTTTCTTTTTCTTTTTTTCTTTTTTTTCTTTGGCCTTTCTTTTTTTTGGCCTTTCTTTTTTTTCTTTTTGGGGACAATGCTCTAATAATGATGATCATCACACTTTTACTTACTTACAACTCGATACTGGAATAAAGATATGACTCTATATGAATGCTTCAGGTGGTGTACCGAGATGTGCAATGATCTAGCGTAGCAATGACATCAAAAAACAGACAAGCCATAAAAACATCATGCTAGCTATCTTAAGATCATGCAAAGCAATATGATAATGAATGCTCACGTCATGAATATGATGATGATGGAAGTTGCATGGCAATATATCTCGGAATGGCTATGCAAATGCCATGATAGGTAGGTATGGTGACTGTTTTGAGGAAGATATAATGAGGCTTATGTGTGATAGAGTGTATCGTATCACGGGGTTTGGATGCACCGGCGAAGTTTGCACCAACTCTCGAGGTGAGAAAGGGCAATGCGCGGTACCGAAGAGGCTAGCAATGATGGAAAGGTAAAAGTGCGTATAATCCATGAACTCACATTAGTCATAAAGAACTCATATACTTATTGCAAAAGTTTATTAGCCCTCGAAGCAAAGTACTACTACGCATGCCCCTGGGGGATAGATTGGTAGGAAAAGACCATCGCTCGTCCCCGACCGCCACTCATAAGGAAGACAATCAAAGAAACACCTCATGCTTCAAATTTGTCACACAACGATTACCATACGTGCATGCTACGGGACTTGCAAACCTCAACACAAGTGTTTCTACAATCCACAACCACCCACTAGCATGACTCTAATATCACCACCTTTATATCGCAAAACTATTGCAAGGAATCAAACATATCATATTCAGCGATCTACAAGTTTATGTAGGATTTTATGACTAACCATGTGAATGAACAATTCTTGTCATCTCTCTAAATTGATATAAGTGAAGCAAGAGAGTTTAATACTTTCTACAAAAGATATGCCCACGCTCTAACAATTATAAGTGAAGCAAAAGAGCATTCTACAAATGGCGGTTTTCTATGTAAAGGGAAACAGGCAATCCAAACTTCAAATGATATAAGTGAAACTCATGAAGCATTCTATAAAGCCATACTCAAAATATTTAAGTGAAGTGCAATGAGCATTTTATAAATCAACCAAGGACTATCTCATACCAGCATGGTGCATAAAATAAAAGTGAAAACTAAATGCAAAAGATGCTCCAAGGTTGCACATATCACATGAACGAAACGAATTCGAAAACATACCGATACTTGTTGAAGAAAGAGGGGATGCCTTCCGGGGCATCCCCAAGCTTAGACGCTTGAGTCTCCTTGAATATTTACTTGGGGTGCCTCAGGTATCCCCAAGCTTGAGCTCTTGCCTCTCTTCCTTTTCCTCATATCGAGACATCCTCGATTAGACACTTCATCCACACAAAACTTCAACAGAAAACTCGGTAAGATCCGTTAATATAATAAAGCAAATCACCACTCTAAGTACTGTAGCAGACCAATTAATATCTTGTTTTTGCATTGTGTCTACTGTAATATAACTTTTCCACGACTTAATCCACTAGTATAAATTGATAGATTCATCAAAACAAGCAAACTATGCATCAAAAAACAGAATATGTCAAAAACAGAACAGTCTGTAGCAATCTGAACATCCACCATACTTCTTGTACCCCAAAAATTCCACCAAAATTAGGAAAAATAAACAAGTTATATATCAAGACAGTGCAGAAGGAATCAGAACCATTTGACGTTCCAGTTAAAAATGTAAAATCGTGCAGTACAGCCAAAGTTTATGTCCTGCACCGTACACACCAACAAGCAATGTAAACATCCTAAAGGCAAACCTTGGCACATTATTTTTATAATACAATGGAATTATACAAGGGGATAATTATTTTTGTTGAAAAGTTTTTGTAATCAAGATTCACAAAGTTTCCGTGAGCATGAACAAAGTTCAAGGCTAGCTCCCACTTCAACAATGCTTGTCTTTCTCACTTTCACTTTCCTTTTTGAAAAGTTTTTAGGTTCCCCTCTTTATTTTTTGTTTTTAAACTATATAAAAGCACTCAACAGAAATAAATGACTCTCTAAAACTTCCGGGTTGTCTCCCTGGCAGCGCTTTCTTTAAAGCCATTAAGCTAGGCATATACTGCTCAAGTAATGGATCCACCCGGATCCCAAGGTATATCAAAGCCAATTTTAATTAACAATGATTTGTAATTTAGTAGTGAGCACAAAGTAACATATATCATGCAACAACGAAGTCTAACTCTCTTCCTATGCATCGTCATGTCATAAGAGAACAATTCATGCACAGATAGTAAAGGCCAACGCATAGTATAAGCAGTTTCTTGCAATTTTATCATATTGGAAACATAGAGAGGCGGAGGTGTAGTTCTTCTCTCATAATAATTGCAAGTAGGAGCAGCAAGCACATGCATATTATATCATCAAAATTATCTTGTGCAACGGTAAAAGGCAACCCATCAATATAATCCTTAATAAACACAAACTTCTCCGATATAGTGTAGTCGGGAGAATTCAAAAAGATAATAGGACTATCATGTGTGGGTGCAATAGCAACAATTTCATATTTAACATAAGGAACTATAGCAAGTTCATCTCCATAAGCATAATTCATATTGGCATCTTGGCCACAAGCATAGCAAGCATCATAAAAAGGGATATTTCAAACAAATTCAAGGGATCATAGCAATCATTATAGCAATCAACCTTCGGTAAGCACGAAGGGGAATTAAATAATGTATGACTTGGAGGGTTACTCTCATTAGAAGGTGGGCACGGGTAGCTAATCCGCTCTTCCTCCTTTTGTTCTTCGCTCTCCTCATCATCTTTTTCATCCAATGAGCTCACTGTTTCATCAATTTCTTCTTCCATAGCTTCCTGCAAAATATTAGTCTCTTCTTGGATAGCGGAGAAGTCCTGAATATATGGTTTAACATAGGCATTAGAAGCATAATTATCATAACAATATTGAAATATGGCAAAATTTTCAGATTTGTAAAGAGTAGCATCATACTTTTCAATCAAAGAGGCAATCTCATAAGCACCTTTAAAATCAACAAATTCTTCAATTTGTTGAACATCATAGTAATTGTAAACACCCTTAGCATACGAAGATACGATTCCATTATCACTAAACTAGCATTGATAGGGTAGGTGTTTCTTAGGGTCTTCAGAACAACAAGTAAACTCCGATTGGATTGAAACTTTCGCCCAGATCTTTTTCCAAAAATTAGCTTTCTTGCGGCCAAAGAAGGGCATCAACCGCCTTACAGGTGGCCGACGAGAGTGGGGGCCGCGCCCTCTTTAAGTGGGCATGGGCCCCTATCTCGTGGCCACCTCGGGCATCGTCTCGCGTTGATTCTTCCTCCCAAAAATCACAAATATTCTAAAATAATTCTCCGTCCGTTTTTATCCCGTTTGGACTCCATTTGATATTGGGTTTCTGCGAAACAAAAAACATGCAACAGACAGGAACTGGCACTGGGCACTGAATCAATACGTTAGTCCCAAAAAATAGTATAAAAAGTTGCCAAAGGTATATAAAAGTTGTAGAATATTGGCATGGAACAATCAAAAATTATAGATACGACGGAGACGTATCAATTTCCACTCACCGTGATAACGCCACGTGGTCCAGGCATCTTGAGTTTAAGATAAGCGTAATGCAGGACTGCATTGAAACGGGCGAAGGCCGTTCGTCCCAGTAGTGCATGATAGCCACTTCGGAACGGAGCAATGTCGAAAATTAGCTCTTCACTTCGAAAGTTATCAGGAGAGCCGAAGACGACGTCCAATGTTAGAGTGCCCGTGCAACGGGCCTCTACGCCTGGTATTATTCCTTTAAAGGTAGTGCTGCTTTGCTTGATTCTTGACGGGTCTATCCCCATCTTACGGACAGTGTCCTGATATATCAGATTGAGACTACTGCCGCCGTCCATGAGGACTCGGGTGAGGTGGTATCCGTCAATTATTGGGTCAAGCACTAAGGCAGCTGAGCCCCCATGACGGATACTAGTCGGATGATCCCTGCGATCAAAGGTGATCGGACAGGCCGACCATGGGTTGAATTTGGGGGTGACAGGCTCTATAGCATACACGTCTCGGAGTGCACATTTGCGCTCCCTCTTTGGGATATCAGTGAAATAAATCATGTTCACTGTTTTGACCTCCGGTGGAAATTTCTTCTGTCCCCCCATATTTGGCTGGCGAGATTCGTCCTTGTCTTTGCTTTGCGGTCCCTTCCCTTTGTGTTCGGCGTTGAGCTTGATGGCATGCTTGAAGACCCAACATTCTCTGTTGGTATGATTGGCTGGTTTGTCAGGGGTGCCAAGAATCTGGCAGGACCTTTCTAGAATTTTATCTAGGCTAGATGGACCATCTCTGCTGCCTTTAAGTGACTTTTTTCGTTGACCGGGTCTAGAGCCCCTGAATCCGGTGTTTACCGATGTACTGTCTGGGGTTTTTTCATTGTTTTGACGTCTGTTTTTATAGCGTCGTGGCTTTCCATTGCCATCCCTGACTTAGGATGTGCCAGGATTGCTGGTGCTGCTATGGGCCAACCAGCTGTCCTCTCCCGCGCAAAAGTGGGTCATGAGTGTAGTTAGGGCTGCCATTGTCTTTGGCTTTTCCTGGTCTAGGTGCCTGGATAGCCATTCATCCCGGACATTATGTTTGAAAGCTGCTAAGGCTTCGGCGTCCGGACAGTCGACGATTTGGTTCTTCTTAGTGAGAAATCGATTCCAAAGCTTACGGGCTGACTCTTAGGGTTGTTGGGTCATGTGACTTAGATCGTTTGCATCCGGAGGTCGGACATAGGTCCCTTGGAAATTGGCCCTGAAAGCGTCCTCAAGTTCTTCCCAGCTTCCAATGGAATTTTTAGGGAGGCTTTTCAGCCAGTGCCGAGCTGGTCCTTTTAGCTTGAGAGGCAGGTATTTGATGGCGTGGAGATCGTCTCCGCGAGCCATGTGGATGTGAAGAATAAATTCTTCTATCTAGACCACAGGGTCTGTCGTTCCGTCGTATGCCTTGATATTCATGGGTTTAAACCCTTCTGGAAATTCATGATCGTCGACAGTGGCTATCAAGTGGGTGGTGGGTGTGTAACGAAGTTCTTCGTCGTCCACTTCCCACTCAAGCCGGACATAGTTCGGCCAAGAATCTCCTAACAACGAGAGAGACTTTAATGAGTTTAACACATCGCCTAGGGGTGAGTGTTGGAAGATGCCCGCGGAGCTGAACTCTAAGATCGGCGCCCGGTCGATGGGTGCGGATACACGCGGTTCGGAGCCTATGGCCGGAGACGAGTCTGAGGTTCCGATGAGACAGGCATCGTTGGAGGTCAGATCTGTGTTCGGCTCTAGCGCCGCTGAGTCTGCGGCCTCCATGGCGAGGTTGAGCTTCCCGTCCTTGGATGGCATGCTCTGCTCTGGATCTAGGGTCGGAGCGGTTACAGGCGCTATCTCCTGAGCACAGCCCGATGACAGATTTAGGTCATGTTCATCGCGGCGGCAGGGTGCGGCTGTCGTGGGTTTGAATCCATTGAAGATCAAATCTCCGCGGACGTCGGCGGTGTAGTTCGAGCTTCTGGACCTGACCCGATGGCCAGGGGCGTAGTTGTCGATCTGCTCCAGATGGTCAAACGAGTTGGCCCACAGTGCGAAGTCACCGAATACGAAGATCTATCCGGGGAAGAAGATCCCACCCTAGACTACGTTGTTATAGATGATTGAAGGAGCCATCAAGCCTTACGGTGACGACACAGTGGAACTCTCAATGAAAGCACCAACGTTGGTGTCAAAACCGGCGGATCTCGGGTAGGGGGTCCCGAACTGTGTGTCTAAGGCTAATGGTAACATGAGGCGGGGGACACAATGTTTACCCAGGTTCAGGCCCTCTCGATGGAGGTAATACCCTACTTCCTACTTGATTGATCTTGATGATATGAGTATTACAAGAGTTGATCTACCACGAGATCGTAGAGACTAAACCCTAGAAGCTAGCCTATGATTATGATTGTTCTCGTCCTACGGACTAAACCCTCCGGTTTATATAGACACGGGAGGGGGCTAGGGTTACACAGAGTCGGTTACAGAGAAAGGAATCTTCATATCCTAACTGCCAAGATTGCCTTCCACGCAAAGGAGAGTCCCATCCGGACACGGGACGAAGTCTTCTATCTTGTATCTTCATAGCCCAATAGTCCGACATATGCATATAGTCCAGCTGTCCGAGGACCCCTTAATCCGGGACTCCCTCAGTGCCCCTCGGAGCCTACTGAAGACGACGTTTCTCTATGTTTCTTTTCGGTGGATTTGAGTCATAGGAAAGCCGTACTATTAAGAGGGGGGCCGCTTCGGAAAGGTTAGGGTGGAATCAACACATACACGTCTGTTCCTTTGCACCACCTTTCCTTTGCTTCTTTGGAGCACCGACTGTTTATCCGTGTCTTTACAAAATGAAGGACTCCAATTGCTATTGTGCCGTGGCGTGCGGTAGTACTGCTCAAGGGAGCAGTAGTACCACAATGGCCCACGGTAGTACCAGCCAGGGAAGTGGTAGTACCGCGCTATGCGGTAGTACCACTCCACAGGAGCGGTAGTACCGTGGCCTCTAGCCCAGCACACTGACGTGCGTGGAAGTAGGTGCGGAAGTAATTTTTTTACATCTGCGCCCTACGCGGTAGTACCGCTCCCTGCGTGCGGTAGTACCGTGTCGGATTTTTGCACAGACTAAAACTCAACGGAAGTAGCCACGGATGTAATTTTATTAGTCCGTGCCTTTCCAGCCTATTCGAGCCCTGCCTTGCGGTAGTATCACAAGGGAGCACGGTACTACCGCTCCGGCGGTTCTACCGCTCGTTGCTTTAACGCAACAGAGCCTCGTCTGGTCTCTGCCGCGGGAGCGGTAGTACCGCACGTCGAGAGGTAGTACCGCAAGGCCTTGCGGTAGTACCGCGAGTCTGTGCGGTAGTACCACAGGTCGCGGGCTGATGAAGTGTGTAATGGTTGGATCTTTTCCCCCACTATATAAAGGTGGTCTTGTTCCGCAAGTTGACCTCCTCTTCCCACCCCAAGCTCCATTGTTGCTCAAAGTTCCATTTTCGCCCGATCTCTCTCCCTAGCCAATCAAACTTGTTAATTCTCTAGGTATTGGTTGAGAAGGCCCCGATCTACACTTCCACCAAGATAAATTTGATTCCCCCCACTAATCCCTTGCGGATCTTGTTACTCTTGGGTGTTTGAGCACCCGAGACAGTTGAGGTCACCTCGTAGCCATATTCCATCGTGGTGAAGCTTCGTGGTGTCATCGGGAGCCTCCAATTAAGTTGTGGAGATTGCCCCAACCTTGTTTGTAAAGGTTCGGTTGCCGCCTTGAAGGGCACCAATAGTGGAATCACGTCATCTCGCATTGTGTGAGGGCGTGAGGAGAATACGGTGGCCCTAGTGGCTTCTTGGGGAGCATTGTGCCTCCACACCGCTCCAACGGAGACGTACTTCCTCTCAAAGGGAAGGAACTTCGGTAACACATCCTCGTCTCCACTGAATCCACTCTTGTTTATCTCTCACCTTTACTTGTGCAAGCTTATATTGTGTTGTTTCCCTTGCTTGCTTGTGTGCTTGTTGTTGTTGCATCATATAGGTTGCTCACCTAGTTGCATATCTAGACAACCTACTTTGATGCAAAGTTTAATTTGGTAAAGAAAAGCTAAAAATTGTTAGTTGCCTATTCACCACCCCCCCCTCTAGTCAACTATATAGATCATTTCACCGTATTTCTTGCTGGAACCGATGAACATGATTGCTGCAAACCTGGTGGTCCACGACGTTTGCCGCATCTGTGACCAGCGACGCTTCAACCAACGTCTGGTGATGTTGGAACCGGAGTGCATGGATGCCGCAACCACGTGGGACCATAGGGAGTGTGAAGGTGATGCGATCACCGGGGTGGATTCTTTTGCTGGCACCATGGGGCAAAGTTGATGCAACTGAGGGGTGGATTTTCTACAAGTGGCAAATAGCCGGTGTTGGAGACAACGACCAATGGAGCTACACAGCCCACCATGCTATGACAACCACAACATTTTTTTGCTACAAGCAGCAATGGCCGACGCCGGAAGACGACGACTGGTTGAGGCGCAAGTCCGCCATGGTGCGACTGATGCTCTGAGAGGCGGGATGTGTTGCAGCAGCCTGCTGGTGCTCCGACAACGACCGCCTGGGTGTCGTGACAGTGCTGGCCTAATGGTGTTCCGACGGGGGGATGAGGGAGCGTGGGGGAGGAGCGATGCACATGTCGAGCTTGTTGCGCGGTGCGAACGTAGAGGGGCATGAGGGAGGAAGACGAGGGACGTGCGCATGAGTGGTGCGAGGGATAAGAACTTAACAGTTGGACATGATTTGATTATACGACGCGTTAAGTGATTAGCCGAAATTCCGGCCGATTGGCCTGCGCCTAGCATCACCGAAAAGAAAAGAGGGGCGCGATAGGTGTTTTTTATATTTCTGTGTGCGCGAGTGTACTTATATTTTATGTGATCAATATGTGGGCAAAATCAAACATTAGTACCAACGCAAGGTGAAAGATTTAAAGCCGCGCTTTGCCATGTGGAGGTGACCCTTACTAGCGCCTTGGGGTGGCACATATAGCCGTTGAGTGGTGCATCGGTAAGGGATCGGGCAATCATCGTTCAGCGGAGTGACATGGAGGAAGACCACCGTCCGTTGTTGGCTATGCGGTGGAGGAAGGTCGTTGATGGGAGTGGCAGTGTCAAGGAGTCTGCGAGTTGCACGTTCGATCACCGTCTTGTCCATGAGTTGTTGTCGTGTCTAGGTGCTCGTCTCTATAGGATCCATTGAAGATGAAGTACATATAGATTGTCTACGTGTTTTGACGAGAGGACCATGTTGAAGTATGTGGGGATAGTAAACAAGTGAAGGTGAGTATTTTCAATGAGGTCATTTCTCTACATGAGGCTGAAGTATAGTGTAGTCCACAAGGTAGTTGGCATGTATTGTGTAAGAATGAATGGTTTAGTCCGCAAGGTTACTGGCATGTACAAGTCATGTTTAAAATGGTCCGTAAAATTTGTCAAGCCGAAATTAGAGAAGGATTGTTGTGAACAATCAAACGTGCTAATTTGACTTGTCTTGGAACAAGATCGGTGAGTGGACAAGTCATGGATCTTCAAGGAACCAAAATTGGAGAAACCTGAGGAGATGTAAAATCAATATTAAAAGGAGATCGTTAGAATAATCTTCAGCTATGTCTGTGCAAATCAGTAGGAACTTGAGTCAGACTTGTACAGTGGTCTTAGCCGACCGTGAGTTTGAACAAAAAGAGAGGCGCAAGAGCTATCTTTGGTAAAAGTATTTTTGCGCACGCCGTGTGTTGGAGTTTTTATGTGGTCGATCTATGTTCCAACAGTCATGCGTTAAATGATTACCGTTTGGTACGTGTAACAGGGAACGCGCATTAGTAGTACCAAGTGATAGCTCCCTGACAAAGTCGTGAGGATCCCAATCAGTAGCTTTCCGAGTCTGATGCACAAGGATTCTGTTCACAGATGCAGCGTCAGCTTTGTGAGCTTCTCTTTCTTCTCTTTATAGAAAGATGCATGAGACCACCTTTGTCATGCCCAAAGCTCAAAGGCCTTTTCTCCTACCATACGTAAGTTACAATCACACACATGCATCTCACTTATGCAATTGCTTGTAACTTCATCTCACCGCTGAAATAAGCTAGTAAATGCGGAATCAATATTTGAACGGTTATTTCGAGTACTTCCTTCGTTCCATAATTCTTGTTGTGTTTTTAATTAAGCAGTGTGACTAAGCAGTAAAAAGAGGTACTTTCTAGAAAGCTTGCCTTTTCTGGATGATAACTCTGCTGAAATCTAGTGTGAAGTAGTCAGAAGGCATTGGATTTCAGTCCAGTAGACTCTTAAGCTCGCATTGAGCTTCGGTCAACTCATGTGTCTCCCGAACAAATGACACCATGCCGGAGCTCCACAAAAAACACAGTTTCACACTATATTTTTTTTTAGAAGAAAAGGGCAGCCCCGCCCCTGTTCCATTTCCATAGAAAATGAAACACACCGAGTACAACATATTACAGACCGCGGGAGGAGATTGAGTATCTCTCCGGCAACATTTTTGCAGAGCAAAACAGCAACGCCGAACCTAGGCAATAAAGCAACAGTTTGGATAAAACACGCTAAAACATAAACTAGCTACTCGACATTTTAAGATGAGACAGGAGGCCACATCAGCTCTCCATGGAACGGGCTCTCCTCCATGCCCACCAAGCCACCCATCTCTTGCAGAGAGTACAGCCGCCAGAGCTCGTTCTTCTTCAGCCTGGCTCTGGCCAGAGCAGCAGCGGTGGTTTTCTTGCCTCCTCCCATATAGCCGCAGTGAACATTTCCACGCGCTCTTTTACATTTCCTTTGCATAGGATCTTCCAGGAGTTGCAGTATCCTGCAATTCTCCCCAGCACCACCTGCACACCCATCCAACATGTGTTGTTAAAACACATGTCATTTCTGCATCTCCAGATAGCCCAGAGGACAGCTGAAATGACAATATTCTCAGCTTGTAGTTTATTATATTGTCCCCACATTTCTGCTACCCTATTTAGCATAGGTAAGGGGAGGCAATTTATAATGGAGTGAATAATTCTCCAGATTTCCAGAGCAACAACACACTCAAAGAACAAATGATTGATATTTTCACCTTCAGAACAGAACAGACAAGACAAGTCATCTAAATGCTGTCTCTTACTGAGGTTATCCCTCACCAACATCTTATTGTGAGCCAACAGCCACAGAAAAATATGGATGTTAGGAGGGACATGAATTTTCCACATATCAGGAATATGGACTTGGCTAATCCCCCTAAAATTGACCATGGCATACATAGAACTAACTGAATATACACCATTGGACTCTAATTTTCAGATTAGAGCATCATCTTCATCGCTAAACATAGTGGTTTGCAAAATGCTTAATAAGTCATACCAAAGGAGAAGCAACCTGTTGTCCACACATCTCCTAAATGTAATTTTTCAGGTTAACTCCATCCCAAAGGTCAGCCACCGTCTGATTATGCTCATTAGCTATCACATATAAATCCAAAAACTGGATGGCCAAGCTACAAGACCCAAACCAGTGATCTTCCAAGAATTTAACTCTCTTCCCATTGCCCACTTTCCATTGATACCCATGCTTAGCTGCTTTAGCAGCCCACAAGACCCCTTTCCAAAAGGGGGATGTGTTAATATCAGGGCAAGAGAAAATGTTAGGATTATTCGCTCTATATTTGGAATCAATAATCTGTTTCCAAATCTTATTACCACTAGCATGAAACTTATAAACCCAGGATGCTAGTAAGCTCAGGTTCATCTCAGCAATATTAGGGACCCCCAGGCCCCCATATTGCTTTTTCTGAGTTACCAGCCCCCAGTTGGCAAGATGATATCTATGGTGACCTTCATAATTATCCCAAAAACAATGAGCCATCTGGGAGTTAATCAAGTTAATTGCCCACTTGGGGAATTTGATCATGCTCATAAGATAAGTGGGAATACTAGCTAGACATGATTGTACTAGCACCAATTTCTTCTCATATCCTAGCAATCTACCTCTCCAACCAGCAGCTTTTTTCAGCACCTTATCAACCACAGGCTGCAGGTCTTCTCTCCTGAGCTTGGTGTAATGAAGAGGGAAACCTAGGTATTTTAAGGGGAAAGCTCCCAAACCACATGATAAGGCTATAGCCACCTTTTGAGCATCCTCCTCATGGACATGGATAGGAATCAAATCACATTTGTGAAAATTAATTCTAAGTCCAGACATATGCTCAAAACAAGAAAGAAGCCACTTCAGGTTTTTGGCTGAGACCAAGTTATTATCAATAAAAAGTAGGGTGTCATCTGCATACTGCAAACTTGTCACCCCTTGAGGGAAGACATTAGTCATAAACCCTGATATTAGGCTATTCCTAGCTGCTTTATTGAGCATTCTACTAAAAATATCAGCCACCAGGTTAAAAAGCATGGGGGAGGCAGGATCCCCCTGTCTCACCCCTTTAAAGGTCTCAAAAAATCACTATTACAATCATTAATCCTAACACCCACTAAACCTTTAAACAAAATGGGCTTAACTCTCTCCATCCATCTAGGGCTAAAACCCCTTTGGTACATAGCTTTCAGGAGGAATTCCTTGCTAACTCTATCATAGGCTTTCTTATAATCTAACTTAAAAACAAAACCTTCTTTATTGTGAATTACAGCGGCATGAATAATCTCATGAGCTGATACCACACTTTCCACAATAAATCTGCCTTTAATAAAAGCAGTTTGGTTTTGTGAAATAATCTCATCTCCAACATCACCCAGTTGATTGGCCACACACTTAGCAAAAATCTTAAAGCTACAATTGGACAAAGCAATAGGCCTAAATTTTTGAATAGTATCAGCCCCAGGTTCTTTTGGAATGAGTCTTAATAAAGAGAAATTTAATCTAAAAAGATCCAAGGAATTATTATTCCAGGCATCCACCATTAACATAAAATCATCCTTAATGGTTGTCCAGAAGTGCTGATAGAAGAGGAAGGGAAATCCATCAGGGCCAGGTGCCCCTTCAGCATAAGAACCAAAAACAGCTTTCCTAACATCCTCTTCAGTAATATCAGCATCTAGAACCTTATTATGTTCATCAGAAACTTTTTCAGAAGGATCCCAAAATTCATCATCTAGAGAAATGTCTAAGGTATCCTCTCTGCCAAAAAGCTTCTTGTAATAATCTATAGCAATATCCATAATATCTTTATTGGTTTCTACAGGGCCATTAGGACCAACCAACATACTAATCTGCTTCTTCCTCCTCCTATGATTTGCAATAGCCTGAAAATAGGCAGTATTCCTACCCCCCTCTAAGATATTTCTCTCCCTGGACCTTTGTCTGGACTTAATTTCCTCCAGTCTCCATATTCTTTGAAGCTCAGAGGCAATTTTGTCCATCCTGACCTTAGAAGGTGGGGAGAGAGTTTTAGACTCCGACTCTATATCTAGTAGGTCATATTCAGCCACCAACTGCTGTTTATTTCTATTCTAGTCAGCCTCATAATTGGCATTCCAGCCTTTACACATCTTCCTCAGTAATCTGATCTTATATTGCCATCTATCTAAAGGGTCCTTAATAGGACATGGAGAGTTCCAGCATTTTTTAACCATGTCATCAAAACCTACAACTTCCAACCACCATTTTTCAAACCTAAATTGTTTGTTCTTTGGTGGTTGGATAGCACCAGTATCTACCACTAGAGGGGTGTGGTCACTACCCACTCTAGGAAGAGCTGTGAGTTGAACAGCTGGGAAAATAGTTTCCCAACAGGTAGTAATGAACACCTTGTCAATACTAGCCATAACCAGCTTATCCTGATTATTGGCCCAAGTAAACTTCCTATTATATGGTTTAAGTTCTACTAACCCATATTTATTGACCCAGTCATTAAACAGGGTAACCCAATGCAAGTTAACATTTCCAAAGCTTTTCTCCTCAATGCTTCTAACCAAATTGAAGTCCCCACCAATAATAGTGGGCCCCAACCAGGAATCAACTACATTATGTAGCTCATTGATGAACTCTAGTTTGAGATTATCATAAGCTGACCCATAAACAGATATAACTCTCCACACAATATTATTCTTTTTATCCTTAAGGATACAAGAAATAGAAAAATCTTATATATCAACAGAAACAATATCAAAATCATCATTATTGACCCCTATTATTATGCCACCAGCAGTGCCAACAGCAGGCTGCCAATGCCAAGAATATCTACCCTGAGGATCAAAACATGAAATTTGGAAATCATCAAAGGATTCTTTCTTAGTTTCAGAAAAACCTATTAAGTCAGCATGAGTATCCCTAATGAGCTTACCCACAGCTTTAAGTTTTTCAGGCTTATTAAGGCCTCTGGCATTCCAAAATAAGCTAACTACCATTAATAAATTCTAGTTTTCTACAACTACTTTTTCTACCTGAGACAACCTCAGCCCAAGTAGGGGCATTTCCAGGGTGGTCTCTACTGAGATCACATCCTGGGGCTGTTTTCTCAGACAAATCTAATCTAATCTCTTCAAGATTCAAGTCTAAATTGGCAGGGAGGAAACACTCTGGGTGAGTGTCTTTGAATGCAGATAGCCTGCTATCCTCCATTTGCCTCATAGTTTGAATATTGTGAGATATAACACCATCATTATCTCCTAATTTTAGTCCAGCTTTTCTAGCTTTCAAGATTAACTCTTCATCATTAAAAGCAGAAAAGGAGTTATGATTAACATTACCTTTAGGAACTTCTAGATCTTTTAGCTTTCTGAGGTCTTCAGCCTTTTGAATAGCATTCCTCCCATCTCTTTTGATTCCGTGCTCACTCTAGGTGCCACCACAGGCCACCATTTGTGCTTTTGTGGTTTTGGCACCTCCAAAGTGGCCCCATCTCCATCAGACTCTTCATCAAATTGGTCCAGCAGTTGAATAGCAATGTTGTCTTCAGGGTTTTTCTTCTCCACAGTCTTCTTCATGTGAGAGTCATTTTGCAGACTCAGTATTGCACTTTGCACCCTTTTTTCTAGTGAATTCACCAGTTCCACAGGGGTCTTGGACTTAGTGGGACCTTTTTGTGAATTTTGGGGTGGGCCCCCAGACTTGGGGTTTTTGCTCTTGTCAGTTTCCATGTCTTTGGGGCCTTGCATTTGCATGTCTCTTTCAGGACTCCCCTCCAACAGGTCATCATCTGATTTTTCTTCACCACTATTACTTGGGTTCACACTTCCAGCAACTGGAGCTATGTCAACAAGGAAACAAATAAGAAACAGTTCCTTGTCAATCTCTACCAGCCTTTCTGTAGGGATCTTTGATATGTCCCTTACAGCCACCTGCACTTTAACCTTTTCATAGAAACTTCTAAATATCTCATGCCAGTCCACATTAATCAAGACCCCCAAGATGTAAGTGATCTGAGAGATTACTTTCCAAGTGAGTTTGTTGACAGGGATCCGAATCATGGTTACCCACACCTCTTGCAATTCAGCATAGGCCACCTCCTCTCCATCCCACTTATCAAAAGAAACTGTCACCCCTTTCTTTCTGAGACTAATGGAGGGTAGCTCTACCAAATCTTTTACCTTTTGGTGAGGTGGGAACCTAACTAGGAACCTCTTCTCAGTCAACTGCCTCACCTGCCATGGCCAGTTAGTTTTCCATATCTCAGAGAAATTGTTCTTCAGCTCTTGTGTTGTGATGGACCCTTCTTCAATAACAGCCACACAAACATTGGACATATTTAGCCATTTAACAGCCTCTTTGCCATCTGATTCAATGTGAAAGAAACCTAGCCCTGCATTAGCACTGCCAAAGTATTGAGCAGTAGCTTGCGGTTTGTACCATTCCGAACAGTTGTCCATATGGTGCCCTGGTTTGTGACAGATGAAACACTTTTTGGGCACTGGACATGTTCCCACAAAGTGTGCTGGTTCTCCACAGTTATAGCATATAACATCTCTCATTTTTGGATCATAGTTGACCACCACTTCCTCATTCCTGCTCTGAGAGCTTTCAGACTTGTCATCTCCAGATTTCCTTTGCACCTCTTTCTGGGAGAAGCTCTTGCTTTTCCTCTTCTCTTGGTTTTGAGAAATCTGCTGGTGAGTGCTAGACTGCCCCTCTCCAAATCCTTGCATCTGATTACCAGGTTGCATTTGCTCTGGGGCGTGACCAAACTGCATCTGCTGCTGCTGATGGTGCATAATTGGCATCTGCTGTTGTTGTTGGTGTATCACAGGCAAGCTAGGCAAACCAGGCAAGTATTGCTGAGGCCACTAATTGAACTGAGGAAATTGCATCCCATGCCAAGGAGGCATCCCTTGTAAGTTGCTAGCTCCCCCAAATTGTTGCATATTTTGGAAGTTACCTGGATGCATCTGCTGCAACGGTGGCGGCCCTTGTGGATTCAGGTCACCAGATTGGCTCGGGATCTGACCAGGGTTTTGAGTGTGTACCTGACCGCTCGGGCGAGGCCCCTCTCCACGGCCAGTACCACCTCCTCCACCACGGTGACCCCCACCCCTGTTGCCTGCCATGCCCTTGACCACCTCAGCGTAGGTCGCCCGAACAGCACCGCCCCGCCACAACTCCTTCGAGAAGCTGATCTTCTTCGCCTGGATCTGTCTCCCTCTCACTCTCGCAGGATAGCAATCTTCTGGTGTGAATTTTTCGGATGGGATCTCCTGCTGGGATCCCTGCACACACTATCGTGCAGGGCCAACCAGCGGCCAACACGTGGCCTGGTGGACCCCATCACTAAAACAACCAGCCCGTATCTCTCTAATTACATAAAATCAGTAAAACTGCCTTTCTTTCTCGCGCGTATCAACAGATTGCCGCCAAAATCGCCAACATCCTTTCTCCTATCTATCTACTCCATTGTGGATCACACGAGAATAGATCAGGATCGATAGAGAATTGCCCTCTCACGTGGACCAGCATCTACGGTGTTCTTCGGCATGGAAGGAGCTCCTGCGACTTCAACCATAGGTTTGTTATTGTGTCTTGAATCTGCAAATTATCAACACTCTCATCATATGGAGGAGACAAGATTAAACAGAAACAAAGGAAGAGCTTAATTTATGACATGCAAATTAATCCTTGAGACTTAGCTCCACGTACTTCATCTTCCATAGGTCTGTTTCTTGTGTCTTCTTTGCCAATTGTAATGATAGAGATTATTGTATCTAAGAAAAAGGACAATGTTTTGCTAATGCTCCTATGAATACAGTGTGATATTTGGCAAAATATGTTGTCCCATCTTCAAGTGTTGTTCAGGTTTCACTACAACAGGACTCTGAATATTGTGTTTTTTTTAACAAAACTGTGTCGTCCATGAATTAATTAGTATATGATATTTTTATGTTGTGTAGATCATGAGACCACTAATGTGGGAGAGGCAGGTCGAAACACAGATGATTATTACAGCAAAAGGTTAAAACCAGAGATAGGAATGGAATTTGAGAATGAAGATATAGCATATGAGTTTTATAATGCATATGCAGGACATGTAGGTTTCAGTGTTAGGAAATTTTGGCATGATAAATCCTCAACGAATGTTATTCGAACAAAGAAATTTGTATGCTCAAAGGCAGGTTTCAAGGACAAGAGCAAGGAACAATGCCAGCGGAAGCGAGCAGATACAAGAGTTGGATGTCTGGCAGAGATGACCATCAAAATAAGTGCTAACGAAAAATATGTTGTAAGCAGCTTGGAGGATGCCCATAATCATGAACTCGTAACTCCAAGCAAATCCCATCTACTGCGATCCCAAAGAAGAATTACAGAAGCTCAAAAGGCCCAGATTGACATATTGAATGATTCGGGTATTAGACCAAAATCTGGTCATGAAGTGATGAGTAGGCAAGCAGGGGGCCGACAAAGTCTTTGCTTCGGTCACAAAGATTATAAAAATTATCTCCGGTCAAAGCGTATGCAATCAATCCAAGAAGGAGACACAGGTGCCATTCTTCAATACCTACAGGAGAAGCAAATGGAAAATCCTTCCTTTTTCTATGCAATACAAGTAGATGAAGAGGATATGATGACCAATATATTCTGGGCAGATGCAAGATCAATATTAGATTATCACTACTTTGGTGATGTGGTATGCTTTGACACAACCTTTAAGACAAATAGTTATGGAAGACCATTTGCCCCTTTTGTTGGTGTCAACCATCATAAACAAACAGTGGTTTTTGGAGCTGCATTATTATATGATGAAACAGCTGATACGTTTGAATGGTTATTTGAAACATTCAAAAGGGCTATGTCAGGGAAAGAACCAAAAACAATATTGACCGACCAATGTCCTGCCATTATTAGTGCCATTGACAAGGTTTTTACCAATTCAATACATCGTCTATGTGTGTGGCACATGTATCAGAATGCTGCAAAACATTTGAGTCATGTTTTCCAAGGTTCAAAGACATTTAAGAAAGATTTTGGCAAGTGTGTTTATGATTTTGAAGAAGTTGATGATTTCTTAGCAGGTTGGAATGATATGCTAGTGAAATATAATTTGGAAGACAATGACTGGCTACATAGATTATTTCAGAACAAGGAGAAGTGGGCTTTGGTTTATGGTCGGCAGACCTTTTGTGCGGATATGAAATCTACGCAAAGAAGCGAGAGTATGAATGCACTATTGAAGCGATACTTGCATGTTCGCCTTGATTTATTAGATTTCTTCAAGCACTATGAGAGGGCCGTGGATGATAGAAGGTATGCTGAAGTAGAAAGTGATTTCTATGCGAGTCAAACATCACCAAAAGTGCCACATGTGCAGATGTTGATTCAAACTTCCAAAGTATATACACCTGCTATGTTCGAGGTATTTAAAGAAGAATTTGACATGGTAATGGGATATTGTGTGTATGAAAGTGGCCGTGCTGCCTCTATTTCTGAATTCAAGGTTACCCATTCAGCTAGCCAAAATAGTCATACAGTGAAATTTGATCACGATGGATCAAAAGTTTCCTGCTCATGCAAAAAGTTTGAATTTATTGGGGTCTTGTGTCGTCATGCATTGAAGGTGTTGGACCACAACAATATTAAGGAGTTGGCACCGGAATATATCTTGAAAAGATGGACAAGGCAAGCAAAATCAGGGCCATCATATGCAATTCAAAAGTGCGCTGATGATGAAGATGCTAGAGTTGTGCTAGCTAGGCAGTATGGATCACTATGTCGCACTTACAATAACATTTTGAGCAAAGCAGCAGCAAACAAAGAGGCATATGCACTACTGCAAAGTATGTCAATAGAACTAATGGAAAAGGTGGACCAGATTTTACATGGAAGCAACCAATCGAAAGATATACCATCAAATCATGAACAAGCTGAGAAACAAGCAGAGAAACAGCCAGTTAAATGCAACAATGAGAATGTTGTCCAAGCAAAAGGAATAAGGAGAAAAGAAAAAGGAAATAGCAGTAAGAGGATTAAATCTGGATTGGAACTAAACAAAAAGAATACACACAAGAAAGGTATGGTATAGCTCAAGAAATGGCTATATAATTATCTGCTCATGTTATTCAAATAGATCTAACAGTTTCTTTTCCAAATAGGTCAAGCAACAACATGCAAGAATAGGAATGGTGATTGTGCTTCTGCCTCAACTGAAGCAAATCCTAGCTTCACCATGTCAAATCAGTACTCCAACTTGCAAGTACTGCAGAGTGCCATGCCTCTAGTACCACATGCTACGAACTACAGTTTGCAAGTATCATCGCACGCTATGCCTCCACTACCACATGCTGCGAACTACAGTTCGCAAGTATTGTCGCACGCTATCCCTCCGAACCCACAAGCTACGAACTACAATTCACAAGTATTTCCGCGCGCTACGCCTCCGCACCCACAAGCTACAAACTCCAATTTGCAAGTATTGCCGCATGCTATGCCTCCGCAACCACAGGCAGAAAACTACAATTTGCATCTACTTCCTCAGACTATGACACCAGTGCCACAGCCACAGAATTATAATTTGCAAGTACTGCATCACGGCCTGCCTCAACTACCGCAGGCAGATGCTACTTCTTTTCAGCAGTTACTCGGCTTGCAACCACAGCAACCATATTTCTATTATGGCACTCAACCAAGTCAGGTATATTTACTTGGTTAGTCGTTAAAAATTAAGACGAACATGCATAGGTCATTCACTTCCATTAACTTTAAACTGTATGTAGAGTTCTGTATTGATACCGAACTCGGAATGGCCAGCATATCAAAATGACCAGCTGCCGACTAAGGTATTGTTTCACTTACAAGTCAGACTCTCAAATTCAAGTTTATTTCTCACACGAAATCGTTCCTTTTTTTTATTTCAGGACTTGGGTAGCCAATCAAGCCATGGACAAGATGGCACTTTTAAATAGCTCATTCGCAAAAAAATAGCTCTATATAAACTTTGCTTCTAAGGATTGCTCTACAAAACAAATTTTTTTTGAGGGTTGCTCTACAAAACAATTACGTCCCCATGTAATAGTTAATCTTACTGTTCCTTTTGGTGTGAGATGTATAACGGATTTATTCTAAATGGATATATATAGGTGCACCGATTAGTTGCTGGTTATTTCTCTGTGGTTCCATCCACAAGGATCTTTCACCAATTTGAGATTTCTGTGACTGTCCTGTGACTAAAAACAGAGAACATAGCTGAACATAGCTACATGACGCTGCCTA
Source organism: Triticum aestivum (assembly GCF_018294505.1). Classification (NCBI taxonomy): domain Eukaryota; kingdom Viridiplantae; phylum Streptophyta; class Magnoliopsida; order Poales; family Poaceae; genus Triticum; species Triticum aestivum. Next base: position 257,280,760 of record NC_057798.1, on the reverse strand, counting down.
GTTTGAAGTCATTGAAAGCTAGTTTAATCTCAAATTAACGGTTATCTTAGCAACATACTAGCAGTAATTAATTGGATAGCCCTTGTACTAGTTTGAAGCCATCGTAAGCTAGCTACTAGTACACGATAGATGAAGAAATCAGCTACCACTAACCTGTAACCTCTGTCCGGCGAGTGTGCATCTGGCTCCCGTCTTGATGTGCGCCTGCACGGCCTCTTGCGGCATCCCAGCGAAGCAGTGCTGCACCCAGCCGGCCGCATGCCCTGCAGTTCCCCACCTTCTCCAAGGGATCTGGTCGGTCCAGGAGGGGAACGGCGGCATGCCAGAGCAGCTGCTCCAGCCTTGGCCGGGGCTTGGGCGCGCCGGAGTCAGGCAGCAGCAGCCGCGGCTGCTCCCTCTGTTGCTCGCCACGACCACGACGCTGCCGGACGGCGGACCTCACTTTCTGGAACTCTCTATCTCTCTCACTCACGGAGCTTAGTTCAGTGGAATAATGGTAGTACTAGCTCGAAGCGTCCGCGGCGGATAAGGCAAGGAGAAGGACTTTTCAGAAAATTAAACAAAACAAAATTTGTTTATTAAGTGGTGGGGTCCACCAGGCCTCGTGTTGGCCGCTGGTTGGCCCTGCACAATAGTGGGTGCAGGGCTCCCAGCAGGAGAGCCGGACCCGAATTTTTTGGAGAGGAAGAGGTCCTTGCGAATCTAGACCAGCCCCCCTCCTGGTGGCGGAACCCTAGCCTTTCTTGGAGACGGCACAGACCACAGCTGCCCAAATACCTCAACTACCTCCTCACCATCCTGAGAAAGCAGTTTTTGAGAGTGTGCTTTCTCCTGTCGAAAACAGTCTCCCACTCCCGTCTTCTGCTCCCCCACGCTGACACCCGGGGCCCACCGACCAGCAGCTCTGGCCGAATCCCGCACCGCAGCTGCTCGCCTGCAAGCTCGTGCCCTCGCCGGAGACGCCCGGAACGGGGAGGGACGACAGGGAGAGCTTGCTCGTGGTTCCAATCGAACCAACTGAACGGAGACCTCTCCAATCAACACCTCCCCCAGTTGCCCAGAGCTTACCAGGGGTCTCGCCGGAATAATCTCCATCTCGCCCTCTGAATCCTCGATGTCGACGCGGCTTCCTCTGCCGCCCAATCCAGCACCTGCTCCGGCTCTAGAGTTGAGCCCAATCAAAATAATCGCTCGCTCTCTTCCTCTGTCACCCTCGCCAGAATCTGCTCGACGAGGACCAGCTTCGCATTCCTCGCCTTCTCCGCCGCCCTTACCGCCGCCTTCTCCAGCCTGTTCGCCGTCTTCAGGAGCGCCTCCAAATCTTCTGTCGATGCCCCCCGACCCCTCGGTGTTTCGCTCATCCCTAATCAGATCTGGG
>NC_057798.1:256948727-256978960 GCF_018294505.1 Triticum aestivum | reverse complement strand
AGCCCAGTGCTCGCCTAAGTTATCAAAATCCTACCGAGTGAAGAGCAAACCTCTCACTCCGGGGCTTAGCTGCAGCCCAGTGCTCGCCTAAGATATAAAAATCCTACCGAGTGAAGAGCAAACCTCTCACTCGGGGGCTTAGCTGCAGTCCAAGTACTCGCCTAAGTTATCAAAATCCTACCGAGTGAAGAGCAAACCTCTCACTCGGGGGCTTAGCTGCAGCCCAGCGCTCGCCTAAGTTATCAAAATCCTACCGAGTGAAGAGCAAACCTCTCACTCGGGAGGTTTAGCTGTAGCCCAGCGCTCGCCTAAGTGGATTAAGGAATAAGTCGACTGCAGTGAGCGTCTTGCCTTGAACCTGCAAAAGACATTTCGAGCCGAAAGCAATCATATTCAAACACCAAATTCAAGTTCGGATCGATACCTAAAGGAACCGAAAGTGCTCAGGCGCTAAGCCTGTTAAGGTTTATCGGTTACAACTCCACTCGGCATACCGAGGCAAATTTAAAGCGTCGAGCTTAGAAGAAGTTTTTACCCCTCCTGTGGAGGGCTGGAAGGTGCAACAAACTCATCAAGATCAATTCCATCTGCGATCCGAGTGGCAGCAGCAAGGAAAGTTTCCATAAAGGACCTGAAGTCGTGTTTCTTGGTGTTGGCCACTCGGAGGGCAGCCAGCTTGTCTTCTCGCGCATCTTTGCAGTGGACTCGGGCCAGACACAGAGCAACATCTGCACCACACCGAGCCGAGGACTTTTTCCACTCCTACACTCGACCAGGGACAGCGTTCAAACGAGCCATCAGCGACTCGAGGTCGTTCTGGAGTGTCTCCCCGGGCCAGAGCGTTGAGTCGATGTGAGATATGGCGACATTCAGCCTTGCAAGATAGTCCACGGCAGCTGCAACACGGGACTCCAGTCGGAAAACATTCATGGCAACTTCGTCGTTCACCGGAGAATTGACGGGGTCAAGGTTTGGTTCTAGCCGGCTAGTCTCTTCTTCAAAGTTTTGACAAAATTCTGCAAGGACGATCACCGAGTCAAAGCAATGGTCGAATGAAAAAACCACAATTGAAAGTGATTTTTGAAGGTTTACCTTCAAGCATAAGAAACAGCTTCTTGGCAAGACCACTCAGGAAGGCCTCCAGATCATTTTTCTTCTAAAGAGCAGCTTTCAGATTGGTATTTTCTTGTTCAAGCTTGGTAACTGAAGCTAACTTCTCGTCGGCAAGCTTGATCCTCTCAGCTAGTTCAAGGTCTTTTTTCCTTTGGGACTCCCTCACCTTGCCTGCAAGTTACAACAAGATCAGATTTTGAAACAAATGAAGGGAAAAAGCAGTCGTCGAGGTCTCACCAAACATACCTTCAGTCTCCTCCTTTGCCTTCGTCAGATTCTCCTGAACCAGCTTCAAATTCAGCTCGAGCTGAATGTGCTTGTTTTCCAGTTTAGTGTAGCGAGCCGCAAGGTCACAGGAGTTCTGCGAAGAACCAATCGACTAAATGTCAAAGATAATTCACTTCCGAGTGGAAAAGGAAAAATCACGCGTTTCTAAGACTACAGCCGAATCCAAGCATTCGACCGTAGTCTCGGGGACTACACCCAGTGGGTGCACTCAGCGTGCCCCCACTAATCCTATTGAAGACAGAGTCGACCAGTCGACCGGTTTGCGAAATCCAGTCGCCATCGCCGAATGACGGAAAGACTGAAATTATAAAGCCTAAGGCCGACTGCCAGCAGTCGACCTTAGCCTTGGGGACTACACCCAGTGGGTGCACTCAGCGTGCCCCCACTAATCCTATTGAAGACAGAGTCGACCAGTCGACCTCAAAAAAAAACAAGATGTATTCTTTAAGACTGTAACCGACTGCCAGCAGTCGACCACAGTCTCGGGGACTACACCCAGTGGGTGCACTCAGCGTGCCCCCACCGGTTTGCGAAATCCATTCGCCGTAGTCGAATGACGGAGAGACTAAAATTATAAAGCCTAAGGCCGACTGCCAGCAGTCGACCTTAGCCTTGGGGACTACACCCAGCGGGTGCACTCAGCGTGCCCCCGCTAACACGGAGTTTAAATCGACACACCCACTGGGTGACTACTATAAATTCTGGAAAGAAAAGTTTTTTGATAGCATATCCTAACAGAACAAGTGGTGGTCGACTGACCTGAACATTCCTTTGAAGGGTGGAACTGGCGTCGTAAGCTGCCTGGCTCGCATCCCGGATGGTCTTTAACTGCTCCATCATGATACCTGCCTGGCGTATCGCCTCCTTCACGGCGCCAGCTTGGTCCTCTGGGACGTGGTGCGTCGTGAAGAGGGAGGGTTGCAGAGCACTCGTCAGCGGATCTGCGAAGGACACAGTGTGTCGAGTGGTGTTCTCCTCCTCCGCGACCAGAGTCTCAGGCACCGTCACATCCTGGGGCACCCTGCTGGCAGACGCTTTCCTCCTCATTCTGTGCTTCAGCGGTTCCTCATCTTCATCATCATCAGGGAGAGTGATAACAACATTGGATGGAGCTATAGAAAAGAATCAGAATTAGAGATCATGAGTCAGTCGACTAGAAACGGGGTTAAGAGTATATTACCAGGTTTTGAGGTTGCTGCGTCCTCCATCTCATGATCGTCAGCCCGGGCTGAGGTCTCAGAAGTAGCAGCACTGCAACTCCAAAGAGTCAGTCGACTAACTCCAGCGCCAACCAGAGATAAAGTTCACGCAAAACAAGAAGACTTAAGCAACATGATTACCCTGATATGGTGGGGATGGACACCTTCATCTTCGGCAGGTGCTTGGTCGGCTTTGACGGGGCCGCCCCGGGCTGCTTCGACGCCTTTTCAGTCAGCGCCGGAGAGGTGGTCCGAGGGCCCTTGGTCGACTGAGTGACAGTCGCAACCCCCTTGCCACGTTCAGTCACAGGGTCATGGACAAGCTTCGACCGCCTTTCCGAGCGCGGTGGTGCAACCTCCTCCTCCTCCTCTTCCTCGTCCTCATCAACATCATCATTATCGTCATCAGTGTCATCGTCATCATCATCATCCTCAGCGGCGTTCGAGTCCCACTCCTCCTCCTGGCTCTCGCCCCCGCTCGCTTCTCCCTCCTCAGTCGGAGCTTGCGCTCTGTTGGGCATCGAGTACAGCTTAGTGAGGGCCTGATAGACATCCAGACAAAGATCAGTCGACCGATCGGCAGGGAAAACAGAAATAAATATGACGAGAATACAATGGGAAGTGGAGCAGACATACCTTGTTTGGATCACTGTGGCAGTCGAGTGGAGGAATCCTTCTGGCTCTGCGAGGGTTATCCTTGTTCCCAGTAACAGCGGCCATCCACCTTTCCAGAGTGGCATCGTCGACTGTTTCTGGATTGACCCGAGTCACATCCTCAGTCCCGCAGTACAGCCACATGCAATGGCTCCGGAATTGAAGAGGCTGGATACGACGCCTAAGGAAAACCTCCAGGAGATCCATACCCGTCACTCCATCCCGAACCAACTGAACTACACGCTCCATCAGCATCTTCACGTCAGCTTTCTCCTCCGGAATCACCTTCAGAGAGGAGGGCTTGTTCACTCGGTCCATGGTGAATTGAGGGAGTCCACTCGACTGTCCCGGCGTCGACTGATCCTGGCAGTAGAACCAGGTCGACTGCCAGCCTCTGACTGACTCGGGAAATGTCATGGCTGGGAAGGTGCTCTTGCTCCTCACCTGGATCCCCAGACCCCCACACATTTGGACAACTCGGGTTTTTTCGTCGCCTGGGCTCGCCTTCTTCATGGTCTGAGAGCGACACGTGAATATGTGCTTGAACAAGCCCCAATGCGGTCGACAACCCAGAAAACTCTCACACATGGACACAAACGCGGCAAGATAGGCGATAGAATTCAGGGTGAAGTGGTGGAGTTGCGCTCCAAAGAAGTTCAAGAAACCACGAAAGAAAATGCTCGACGGCAAAGAGAATCCGCGGTCGACATGGGTAGCCAGAAGCACGCACTCACCCTCTTCTGGCTGGGGCTGCCACTCTTTCCCCGGAAGCCTCGCAGCTCCATGAGGGATCAGGCCCTCGTTGGCCATGTCGAGGAGATCCTTCTCCGTGATGGTCGACTAGATCCAATCTCCCTGGACCCAGCCTTTCGGCAGGTGAGATCTAGATGAAGACCCGCCGCGGCTGGTGGATCTCCCCTTCGCCTTCTCTGTCGCCGACGCCTTCTTTGCGCGTTCCAGCGCCGCCGTCTTCTCCTTGACCATGGCTACCAGCAAGGCGCGCGAGGAGAGGTTGTGCGGAGGCGAGAGCGAGCGCGTTGGGCGGAGACGAAGGGAGCAGAGAGAGAATGCTGAGGCACTGTTCAAAAAACCCTCGCCGGGCGCATTTATAAGATCCCTTCCGAGTGGATGACAGGTGGGCCCGGTCGATCTAATCATATCCTGAAACAGTTGCGCGAGTGTGATACGTGGCGAAAAAAGCGGCGCGGGGATCGAGGCGTCTATGCCCCGTCCCATCCGAGCGCCGCGGACCGCTCCGCTTCGCGCGCTCCCCCAAATTCCGTATCCCGCGGAATCCGCGAACGACAGATCAGTCTGCCAGACGCGGGATTCCCTGCGATCCATCGCTCGGAGATCAGTGAAGTCCAAAAGATCACTCGACGAAGAAAAAGAATGGATCGAGTCGACTGAAGAAAAGTTGCTCACTATCAACAAAGAGATTTTTTTGGTTCAAAGCAACGCACGACTAGCATGCAAAGGCTAATCGGAAACAACATCGACTCCTTCATCACTCAAGCCTCAATCCATTCGGGGGCTAATGATGGAGTCATGTACCTAGGGTAGGGTCACAGACCTGATCTAAGTACCTTGCCCAGGGACATCCTTAGAAGAGATCACCTTCCAGTCGACCTACGAGGGACTCACTCGACTGACTTGAAGGACTCGACCACGAAGACTCACTCGACCACCAGAAGGTCAAGAGGCACTCTGCACTGCAACGGTCTGTAATTAAGTAGACTTTATGATAGTAAAGACACTTTATGTGGGGCGTTACCAGTAACGCCCCGGACTTAACGCACCTTAAACCCTCTCCTACATGGGCTGGCCGGGGTCCTGGCACACTCTATATAAGCCACCCCCTCCACAGGTAGAAGGGTTCGGCACTCTGTAATTCGTATACACATAATCCACTCGACCGCCTCCGGGCTCCGAGACGTAGGGCTTTTCCTTCCTCCGAGAAGGGCCTGAACTCGTACATCTCTTGTGCTTACAACCTCTCCATAGCTAGGACCTTGCCTCTCCATACCTACCCCCCACTCTACTGTCAGACTTAGAACCACGACAGGGAGCTCTTGCTTATCACATACTTCTCAAGGCGATGATCTTTTTCAATCTTATTATCATTTGTCGAAGCTTTGATCTATATGTTGTCATCAATTACCAAAAAGGGGGAGATTGAAAGTGCAACTATCCCTAGGTGGTTTTGGTAATTCATAACAACATATAGCTCATTGAGCTAATGCTATTCCAAGACTATTATTTCAGGAAAGCTCAATGAATGACATGGCATGGATGATGAAAGTGGATCCCTCAAAATATCAAGGACAAAGGATTGGCTAAAGCTCAAAAGCTCAAGACCCTTCATTTTACATTTTAGTGGTCCAAGATCACATTGAGTCTATAGGAAAAGCCAAAACTATCAAGGAGGGATGAGGTGTTGCTTAATGAGCCTCTTGCTTCACGTGCTTAGTGATATGCTCCAAAACCCTCAACTACTTTCTCACATCCACAAATGACCTAAACCTAAAGCCAAAATCGGTCACATCGATTCTTCCTATCCAGCGCCACCAAGTTTGAATGTCATAGCCACTGCCACAAACCCTAAGCAAATCGGTTCTACCGATAGGGATCTCGGTCTCACCGAGATGGGATTGTAATCTCTCTGTTTCCCTTTGTAACGTTTCAGTCTAACCGAAGTGAGCGATCGGTCCCACCGAGATTGCAATGTAAACTCTCTGTTTCCCTTTTGTAACATTTCGGTCTCACCGAAAAGAGCAAATCGGTCCCATCGAGTTTACCTGACCAACTCTCTGGAAAGCTTAATACCAAAATCGGTCTCACCGAGTTTGTGTAATCGGTCTTACCGAGACTACGTTATGCCCTAACCCTAACTGAATCGGTCTCACCGAGTTGCATGTCAGTCCCACCGAAAATCCATCGGTCACTAGGTTTGCTAAATCGGTGTGACCGAGTTTACCAATTCGGTCCCACCAAGTTTAGCAAGTTGTGTGTAACGGTTAGATTTTGTGTGGAGGCTATATATACCCCTCCACCTCCTCTTCATTCATGGAGAGAGCCATCAGAATAAACCTACACTTCCAACTTACCATTTCTGAGAGAGAACCACCTACTCATGTGTTGAGGCCAAGATATTCCATTCCTACCATATGAATCTTGATCTCTAGCCTTCCCCAAGTTGCTTTCCACTCAAATCTTCTTTCCACCAAATCCAAAACCTATGAGAGAGAGTTGAGTGTTGGGGAGACTATCATTTGAAGCACAAGAGCAAGGAGTTCATCATCAACACACCATTTGTTACTTCTTGGAGAGTGGTGTCTCCTAGATTGGCTAGGTGTCACTTGGGAGCCTCCGACAAGATTGTGGAGTTGAACCAAGGAGTTTGTAAGGTCAAGGAGATCGCCTACTTCATGAAGATCTACCGTTAGTGAGGCAAGTCCTTCGTGGGCGACGGCCATGGTGGGATAGACAAGGTTGCTTCTTCGTGGACCCTTCGTGGGTGGAGCCCTCCGTGGACTCGCGCAACCGTTACCCTTCGTGGGTTGAAGTCTCCATCAACGTGGATGTACGATAGCACCACCTATCGGAACCACGCCAAAAACATCCGTGTCTCTAATTGCGTTTGAATCTTCCAAACCCTTCCCTTTACTTTCTTGCAAGTTGCATGCTTTAATTTCCGCTGCCTATATACTCTTTGTATGCTTGCTTGAATTGTGTGATGATTGCTTGACTTGTCCTAAGATAGCTAAAATCTGCCAAACTCTAGAATTGGGAAAAGGTTAAGTTTTTAATTGGTCAAGTAGTCTAATCACCCCCCTCTAGACATACTTCAAGGTCCTACACAAAGCAACACCACCTTTGAAGGGGTGATACCAGGCGTTGGAGCCTACAGCAGGGGCTCCGTCGTACTGGAGGTAACATTCGGCTCTCGAGGCTACTCCAGAAGCGAAGAACTACCCTTCATCATCGCACCCTTCCAAAGCGACTATCACGCATTTCTTGGAAGAATGGCCTTCGCCCGCTTCAATGCATTGCCACACTATGGCTACGTTACACACATGATGCCCGGTCCATGTGGCGTCATCACCGTTAGCGGAATCACAGAGTGCTCTTCATGCGCAGAGGAACACGCGACGGCCCTAGTGGCCGGACTATAAGCAGCCTCCAATATCAGAAAACATGACTGGTCATTAAGACCAAGGACACGGTGAGACGAGTCCGGTAGCCCGAATAAAATTGAACCAGGGCACCGTATATGTAATCCCATAGCGGACACCAGGGGCTATAAATATTTAATCCATCCCCACACTTGGCTCAACCTTATTGGCAGGCCAACGTCTTACACTTTTACTATCCATCGCATACTTATGTTGTACTCTCCTACGAGTTTTTTTCCATAGACAACGTTCGCGCGATACCCTTCCAGGATACGGCACAACAGAGACAAAGGCGTAGACGTGCAGTAGGGCCCCATTCAACATGTTTCTTTTTAGATTAAGCCCATGTGTAAACCTTTTCTATTGCCTCTTGTTGTTTAACCATCCCATGGGTTCCATACCCACAGAGGATACTATCGTTATTGGCATTTCGCCACGACAGAGTAACGCACGTACCTGGAAACACACGGTTTATAACGAATGGGCATTCTTGGGCCCATCGTCTGTTATAAAGTCCGAATTCCTTCGGGAGTGTTTGGCGTCACGAGTTTGGCCTTATATGCATCAGCTGTGAATCATGTCTTTGGTCAAATGTTGGGTTTGCCCGGCTCCTGGGTTTGCCGCCTTACGTTCCGTTATTATCGGTTAAGGTGGCCAAAGGAGAACTACCGCGACTGTGCCCTGGTTATTCCGGACGAGCACCTCAGTAGAGAAAGCCGAAAACTGACTGTCATGATACAACGAGAGACTGTTCAACCACTCGAAGACTTACCAGAATCTTTAGGATCCCTCCGCATTAATGAAGGACCGTTTCCCGGTCATGTACACACGCACCCATATTCGGATGCAAGCGAACGTACCAGGGGCTACATAGTAGCCCCACCATTAGACTCCCATGGCTAAGCGAAAGCGTTACAACTATATAGTCCGGTTGCCTAGTTCGACGTGCGATCACCTCCTTAATGGACCAAGACGTTGGATCAAGTGTGATTATGCATATATTTTTTTGAACACCCCCGCATTATATGCATGGGGGCTGAAGCCAACGACTGCTAACTTTCGTATTACATGTATATATATACAAAAAACGGCCGCACAGGAGACACAATAATACTTCTAGGCAAAAAGTATAAATATAGCCTCACAACCAAAATAACATTGTTTTTACAATGATTCGATTCATCACTCGAATAAGACATTCTTTGAGCACTGCGCCTCTATTAGGCGGGCACCTTCTGTGACCTGCGCCAAGTAGTGCTCGGCCGGATATTGGCCCCCCACCGGATCCTGGGTCGCTATAATGGTGGCCTCCATATCCGTCCAATAGGCTTTAACGCGGGCAAGGGCCATCCGCGCACCCTCTATGCACGCCGACCTTCTCATGGCATCGATCCGAGGCACGGCCCCAAGGAACTGTTGCACCAAGCCAAAGTAACTGCCCGTCTTAGGCCCCTTCGGACAAAGATGGTCTATTACAGACCGCATTGCAAGCCCGGACAACCTGTGAAGATCTGCTACAGCAGCCATCTTGTCACTTAACGGTAGCGGGCGAGTGGGAGCATTGAACTACGACCAGAAAAGCTTCTCCACTTCCTTATCACCCTGATCTTCGAAGAACTTGGCAGCGTTAGCTGTACTCTTCGCCAAATCCGCATACGTGTCCGCAAGACTCCAGCGTCCATCTAGGGGCACGTACTTCAGATCGAAAAACTTCGTCCGCAGCAAGTAGGAGCCCCCAGCCGCAATTTTACCGGCCTGTTGAAGCTCCTCCCGCGCACCCCTGAGCTCGGTCTGTATTTCCTTGGTGGCATTAAGTGCCTTGTTCAGGTCGGCCGAACTATCCTTATGCTCCTTTTTAAGGAGCTCATACCGGTCAGCGGCATTTTTTAACTCCACATCCATTGCGGCTATCTTTTCCTCGCTTCGGCAATGAGCAGCCTATTCGACTCGCAATTCCTCGGCCGCCTTTAGGGCAGCCGCATTGCTAACCCGAGCTTGTTCCTTGGCCTAGGCAAGTTCCGCCCTCAGGGCCTCCACGGCAGCATCGCCATCTGTAGTCCAAACATACTACATTAATATTTTGCCGCCTTCATATTTTCCTATACAAAGGAAGGCAGAGCACATACCCTGTGATTTGTCCAGCCGCTCGTTCACCAGCGTGATATCGGCATCAATCGATCGAATCTACCTTGCTAGTTCGGCAACTTCAACGGACTGGCCGGCGGCCGGACCCATAGGTACCTACGCATATTTGCAGCACAATCATTAGTTTATGATCCCCCGTTTGCTGCCTAGGGCGGGCAACCAGAGTCTCAGGGGCTACTATCTATATGGAGCACACCTAGCGCGTGCCTCACAGCCAAAAAATAGTATATTCTACACTACATACCTCAAAGCCTCTGAGCAGGCTTGTAAATGCTTCATTCAAGCCGCTTGTACCAGATGAAATCTTCTTGAGCACCGCGCTCATTAACGAACGATGCTGCTCCGAGAGCGCGGCTCGCTCCAGTAGGCCTGTCAGTACGTCCGGCCGTACATTGAACTGTGCCGGACCCTTCTCATCGCCCCCCGTGGGAACCAAGCGCTCCGGGCTCAGGGCGGCTGACGCATTGGCTTCCGGCTTTGGCATATCCGGACTCCTCTATGACGACACCTCGGTGTCGTCCGCTTCATGAGTCGGAGAGGCAGGTGGGGTCTCGCTCTCCATCATCTCCAGAGGAAGATCCCCCGAAGACGAACTCTGTTGAGAAGAGCTGCTAGCCGGATTGCAAAAGACGAATCCCGGTTATTGATCTAGGAGAAACATAGTACCTTCAAATTAACGATTGACTTACAGCTCGGTGGAGGGCTGGCCCGTTGGTGGGCACGATGCGGTGAGGGTGCCCGTCGGGGCAAGGCCCCCTCGGGTTACCTTTTTCCCTAGTTTGGGCATCTCCGCCTCCAAGTCTTCGGAGGCAACCCTCTTCTTCCCGTGCGGGGAGGAGGCCTTAGCCTCCCCTCCCCGACTATCCTCCTTAGGGGAGATAACAATTCCCCCGGTTCGGATGCATAGCGTGTGGAGTTCGGTTTCTTCGTTTTTCCCCATGTCTTTCCCTGAGGGCATTCTGCTGAGTACCCGGTCAAGCATCTTGGCCATGGTGGGACCAGGCGAGCCTTCGGGAAGTGGCGCCGGACACCTGATTCTCTCCGCCTTGCTGAGCCATTCCTGGCCACGGATGAATTTTAGAATAAACAATTGTGACAATACAAAACAAGGTGTCCGGTATCAAGGTTACTTACTTGGGTATCTAGGCAATTGCAGCTTAGGCCCGCATCCTCGATGGTGTCTAGACACTACTTTTGGTCCGAGGAATAATTTGCACATCCCTTCGAGCTTCAAGCCGAAGAAGTGCTTGATAGTCCGGACCCTCCGGATTAAACTCCCACATCTGGAGAGGCTGGCGTTGGCACGACAACATCTGTCGGATTAACATCACTTGCATTATGCTGACAAGGTTAATGTCCCTCTCAAGAAGCTCTCGGATGCGATTCTGCAGTACTGGTACATCACCAGCGAGCCCCCAATTTCGTCCTACATCGGTCCAAGATGCCAACAGTGACGGAGGGCCCGAGCGGAACTCGGGGGCGGCTACCCACTTTGTGCCCCTGGGAGCTGTAACATAAAACCACCTCCGCTGCCATACGTCGGATACTTCTGGGAAAGAACCCTCTGGCCATGGGGCATCGACATTCCTGCTTATTATGGCACCTCCACAGTCCACATGTCGCCCCTCGATCATCTTCGGCTTCACATTGAAGGTCTTGAGCCATAAGCCGAAGTGTGGAGTGACGTGAAGAAAAGCCACACAGACGATAATGAACGACGAGATATGGAGGATAGCGTCCGGAGCCAGATCATGAAAATCCAACCCATAGTAGAACATGAGCCCCCTCGCAAAGGGCTTGAGGGTGAAGCCCAGGCCGTGGAGGAAGTGAGGGACAAACACGATGCACTCATTGGGCTCCGGTGTAGGGATGACCTGCCCTGAAGCAGGAAGCCTATGCTGGATGTCGGCGGTCAGGTATCCGACCTCCCTAAGCTTCGCAATGTCTTCCTTTTGAATTGAGGAGGCCACCCACCGGCCTTGAGGGTCAGATCCACACATATTGGAGGATCTGGGGTGTCGAAGCTTAGGTTTCGGGTGTTGGAACTCGAGGTGTGAGAAGGCGCGAGGAAGGTGGAAAAGAGGCATAGGCCTTGACCCCTTTATAAAGGGGGTGAATATCAAGAGTCCTCGGTGTGACCGTTTTAGGCTTATCTAAAAACACAAGGAGTTATACCAACGGCCGTCGTGGGGTCACGCACGCCCATATTAATGGAAAATCCAGTAATAAGAGGAACACGATCTCTGCCTCGACGGGACATGCCAATAAAACTCCCTCGCAACACGAGTCGAGCTGGGGCAAGAAACACCGGTTTGCATTGGAACAGGCCACGATGCAAGGGCACGACGTACGAAGATTGCCAGTGGATCAGATTTATGCTATGGTATGTGAAGATCATCTTGTGGATTCGGACACGGTCTACGTGTTCGATAACCACTTTGGAGTATTTGGAGAAGGAACCCGCCTTGCAATGCCGAAGACAAGACTACGCGCCAGACTCATCGTCATTGAAGCCTAGTTCAGGGGCTACTGTGGGAGTCCTGGATTAGGGGGTATCCGGACAGACGGACTGTGCACAACGTCCGGACTATTGAAGCGTGAAGATACATGACTCAAGACTTTGGCCCGTGTCCGAATGGGACTCTCCTTTGCGTGGAAGACAAGCTTGACGATCCGGATATTATATTTCCTTCCTTGTAACCGACTCAATGTAAACCCTAGCCCTCTCCGGTGTCTATATAAACCGGAGAGGTTGGTCCTTAGAAGGCCGATCACAATTACAATCATACCATCATAGGCTAGCTCTTAGGGTTTAGCCTCTACGATCTCATGGTAGATCTACTCTTGTACTACCCATATCATCAATATTAATCAAGCAGGAAGTAGGGTTTTACCTCCATCGAGAGGGCCCGAACCTGGGTAAACATCTATGTCCCTTGCTTCCTGTTACCATCAGCCTAGACACACAGATCGGGACCCCCTACCCGAGATCCGCCGGTTTTGACACCGACACTGGCCGCGCCAAAAGTCGGAGAACCCATGCTGCTATATATAGCTGCTACACACCAGGTTGTAAGAACTGTGCTCGTTGTCGAACAAGAGACAGATGGACATAAGTTCCCGCTTCAAAAGCCGGTATACTACATATCTACTGTCCTCACTCCATGCAAGTCACGGTACCCACATTATCAAAAGATAGCATACACGGTCTTCATGGCATCCCGAAAATTACGACACTACTTTCAAGAGTGTTCAATCATGGTGGCCTCCAAAGTACCACTCAATGACATGATAAATAACCGCGATACCACGGGCCAGATTGCCAAATGGGCTATTGAGCTGCTCCCGTTCCACATAACATACAAACCACGGCGAGCCATTAAGTCGCAAGTATTGGCTGACTTCATCGCCGAACGGACAGAAGCCGAACTCCCTAAAGAGTACGGCACGTACTCCAATTGGATCGTTCACTTTGATAGCTCTAAGATGCTGGCTGGTCTAGGGGCAGGCGTTGTCCTGGCATCCCCCAACGGAGATACAGTCCAGTACATACTCCAAATAGTACACACAGATTCCAACAATGCAGCCGAATACGAGGCCCTGTTGCATGGTCTCCGGATGGCAGTCTCCATGTGCATTCAATGCCTAGAAGTACGGGGGATTCAAACCTCGCAATATCTTAGATAAATGGAGACTTTGATGCCAAGGACCCAAAAATGGCGGCGTACCGCAATGCCGTCCTCAAAATGCCAGCTCGGTTCGAGGGGCTCGAATTCCACCATGTGGTCCGAGAAAACAACCAAGCAGCGGACATCCTCGCCCGCATCGACACTAAGAGTGACCCCGTCCCACCTAATATCTTTATGGAAAGGCCGTTCAAGCCATCCATGGTATGGGAAGGGGAGACCGGCAACACTAGTCCGGATCCGATCACAACCCCAGATCCCAAACAATCTGACGTAATCGGAGGCTCCGCCATCGAAATAAGACCTTCGGCCCACATGATTATGGCTGTCATCGCCCCATGGACATAACCCTTCTTAGCCTACTTAAATAGGCAAGAACTCCGTGAGGACCAAAATGAGGCTCATTGCATTGTGCGGCGCTCTAAAGCCTACAGGGTCCACGAGGGAGAGCTTTATAAGAAAAGCATGACTGGAGTGCTCCAAAGGTGCATCTCCGAAGGGAAAGGGTGGCAACTCTTGGCCGAAATTCATGCCGGACTCGGCGGCCACCATGTCGCAGCCCGGGCGCTCGTAAGCAAGGCCTTCCGTACAGGTTTCTACTGGCCAACAACCCGGGCAGACGCATAGGACCTGGTCCAGCATTGCGTCGGTTGCCAGCTTTTTGCAAATCAAAGCCATATGCCACCTACCGCCCTCCAAACAATCCCCATAACTTGGCCCTTCGAGGTCTGGGGGCTCGATATGGTTGGACCCCTTAAAGGAGCAAGCCATAAGAAGAAATACTTGTTGGTCATGGTCGATAAATTCACCAAATGGATAGAAGCCAAACCAGTTAAAATGGTCGAATCCGGACTAGTGATAGACTTCATATCTAAGGTCATACACCGTTACGGTGTCCCCCACAGCATAATCACCAATAACGGCTCAAACTTGATAGCCGACGAGGTGAAAGTTTGGTGCGACAAAATGGGCATAAAGCTTGATTATGCATCTGTCTATCACCCCCAAACAAACGGTCATGTCGAACGAGCGAATGGTCTCATTATGAGCGGCATTAAGCCCAGGCTAGTGCGATCCTTGAAGGAATCAGATACGCACTGGGTCGAAGAGCTCGACTCTGTACTATGGGGGCTGCGGACCACGCCAAAATCGCACAACCGGATACACACCATTTTTATGGTGTACGGCGCAGAGGCAGTGCTACCCTGCGATATCATCCATGTCTCACCTCGAGTGCACATGTACGAAGAGAGCGAGGACGAGCTGGATCGGAAGGACTTCTTAGATGCCCTGGAGGAGGAGCGTGACGTCGCAAAGGCCCGATCCGCATTTTATCAATAGCAGGCTCGAAGGTATCAAAGCCGAGAAGTACGGGCCAAAACTTACAATATTGGCGAACTCGTTCTATGCCTACTAGAGAAGAAAAAGGACAAGCTCAAGCCCAAACAGGAAGGTCCCTTCATCATTGATAAAGTTCTCACCGGAGGAGCGTACCGTCTGCGTGATGCATCCGACAATCGACTCGAGCCGAACCCATGGAACGTGGCCAGACTCTGAAGATTTTACGCCTAGTGCCGAACTCTGTGTTTGTCTCCTCACCTCCATATTCCTTTTTAAATTATACCCCCTCTCTCTCCTTTTAATATATATAGCCTTAAAATCTTCAAGTATGATTTGACCGCACACTCTTGCCGCGCTATGCACACGCAATATACCTGGGGGCTTCTTATTCAGAAGCTTAATTGTCTTCTGGGCTTTCTGCCCACCACATATGCGTTACTCTCCATATGTTCCCTTTTTTCACCACTATATGCATCGATATGACTTAAGTTTTGGCCAAGCTGGGTTGCCTGGCTCTTGTGTTTATGCCCTACGTTCCCGTTAATTCAGCTAGGGCATAAGGGGAGCACCTTTGCGATTGTTACTGCCGGGTCAGCCGGATGTATACCTCAGACTGGGTGAAGCCAAAAGCTAGCGTTTTTAAGGGAATATTCGGTCGGTGAAAAAAAGATGTCTTTTACCTATTACAAAACATGCTCCCAGATGCTTATATCCTGCGTAAATTTTTGCAGTCCGGACATGCACATCAACGCATGCACACCCAGGGAAAGGAACCCTTAACGGAACTATTCTCCCTGGAAGATGTTTCTTACTACCCATGTAATATAACATAACTAGTTGGGTACTTGTTTGTTTAAGCACTTATGACCTCTACGCCTGGTTTCCACGCGTGCCCCGGTTTTCACATAACTGAGCGGGTATTAGGATACACCCCGAACTGTCGGGTCCAGAGGTTGAAGCGAAAAGGTCCGCCAAGACAAATGATTTACAATCCGGCTAGGGACAAAATGTGTCCTTCAAAGTACAAAGTCACTTAGACTGACTAAATTCTTCTTCTATACCATCCAATAGGCTGTCTAGCCTACAATCCTGTTGGGAATACTTAGTGGCTAATGCTACCTGGTCATACACCAGATTTACAGGGATCTCCTTCCCATCTGACCCTATAGGTCTGCCCTTGTCCATGTGGTTCGGGTCAGCCCTGGTGTATTGCGTCTTCACCGTGGCCCAGGCTTCCCTTGCGCCTTGTCGGCAGGCCGATACCTTCCATAATCGGAAGCGCTACCGCACTCCCTTGAGCATCTCCACAAGCTCCCCCATGCCTTCTGGCGGGGAGGCGGATGGCCACAAGGCCTGGGCAATACCCCGCATCACCTGTTGAACTTGTTCATGCAGTTGTGAGAGCTCCTGCAGGAGATCGCCGACAGATCCAGGCATCTCCTCTTCGGGACGACCTGTCAACATACCTACAAACATAATTCTGTTAGCACGCTTCTTCGCCGAACTTTATAGTGGTTCATTAGAGCACTTACTAAATATGCCGCGTCGAAGCCTCTTATTCTCCTTCACGGAGTCAGAAAGATGGTCCCGAACATCCTTTAATTCGACATCCAGTCAGACGTTCGCGTCCTGGAGATTATTTTTCTCCTATATAACCTTTGTAAGCACACGCTCGCCATCCTTCAGCTGTCATTGAGCATGTTTCTCATCCTCTAGTATGATCTCCGGATCACCTCCATGGTTGTCTGTAGAATCTATTGTTAGATTTGCATTTATGCCGAATACTAACTGGTATATGCCATTATATCATTTCGATCAAAACATGTATTACCAGATGGGGCCCTCGTGGACTCCTCCATTCCGGCAATTGCGGCCCGCAGTTGGGCTTTGCACTCCTCCAGCTCTTTAGAAAGCTGGGTATTCTTCTCTGTGAGAGCCTACGCACACAAGGATCCTTAAATATGTTGTGCCAACTGTTTCAAGTCTCAGGGGCTACTGATATACATACTTATCAAATTTTCTTACCCGTATGTCCTTTACGTACTGGTCCATGGCTCTAGCAAGGCCTTCTTGAGCAGCCCGGATGTATGCTTCCCCCGAGTTAAAGGCATTGAACGCCTCCTCAGAGAAATTAGGGTCGTGTAGTGCGGCCCGTCGGCGCCTATGATTCATGGCGCTCTCCACTTAGGAGTTTGTACCAGAGAATCTATCTGCATCCTCTGTAGGAGGATCGTCCGACATTGTCCCCGCGCCAACCTCCGCCCTTGAGGCCGGCCTCGCAGTTCGGCTGGTGGAGGCGTGACCGACAGGCTCTCGGATATAGTCCGACGAGCGCTTTTCCTGCCAGGAGACAGCGGGCATTGTTATATTTTAACAATGATAATTACGTGGCAGGGTTTTTAAACATACCTTTGCAATGGCGTCTCAGTCCTGACCACTTTCCTTTTAAGCCTACCCGGCTTCGGTGCCCCTTGTTGACGAGTCACCGTGGGTTCGGCACAGCGTCCCGATGGCCTTCCCTGTAAGACACTATACATGTGCGGTGGGTAAGGTGTAAAGAGGGAATCCTTTGGGAAGCTAGGACTCTGGCTTTACTTACATGTGATACAGGGAGTAGGCCAGGATAATCAGCAATGATGGCCACTGATGTCTACTACACAACCTTCTTCTTACAAGTGCACAGGTTTGTAGGACAGTAGCAAATTTCCCTCAAGTGGATGACCTAAGGTTTATCAATCCGTGGGAGGCATAGGATGAAGATGGTCTCTCTCAAACAACCCTGCAACCAAATAACAAGGAGTCTCTTGTGTCCCCAACACACCCAATACAATGGTAAATTGTATAGGTGCACTAGTTCGGCGAAGAGATGGTGATACAAGTGCAAAATAGATAGTAGATATAGGTTTTTGTAATCTGAAATAATAAAAACAGCAAGGTAACTAATGATAAAAGTGAGCGTAAATGGTATTGCAATGATAGGAAACAAGGCCTAGGGTTCATACTTTCACTAGTGCAAGTTCTCTCAACAATAATAACACAGATAGATCATACAACAAGCCCTCAACATTCAACAAAGAGTCACTCCAAAGCCACTAACAGCGGAGAACAAACATAGAGATTATGGTAGGGTACGAAACCAACTCAAAGTTATTCTTTCGGATCGATCTATTAAAGAGTTCGTACTAGAATAACACCTTAAGACACAAATCAACCAAAACCCTAATGTCACCTAGATACTCCATTGTAACCTCAAGTATCCGTGGGCATGATTATACGATATGCATCACACAATCTCAGATTCATCCAACCAACATAAAAGTACTTCAAGGAGTGCCCCAAAGTTTCTACCAGAGAGTCAAGAACGTGTGCCAACCCCTATGCATAGGTTCATGGGCGGAACCCGCAAGTTGGTCACCAAAACATACATCAAGTGGCACATGATATCCCATTGTCACCACAGATAAGCACGGCAAGACATACATCAAGTTTTCTCATCATAAAGACTCAATCCGATAAGATAACTTCAAGAGGGAAACTCAATTCATCACAAGAGAGTAGCGGGGGAGAAGCATCATAAGATCCAACTATTATAACAAAGCTCGCGATACATCAAGATCGTGCGAAGTCAAGAACATGAGAGAGAGAGAGATCAAACACATAGCTACTGGTACATACCCTCAGCCCCGAGGGTGAACTACTCCCTCCTCGTCATGGATAGCGCCGGGATGATGAAGATGGCCACCTGTGATTGGTTCCCCCTTTGGCAGGGTGCCAGAACGGACTCCCGAGAGGTTTTTGGTGGCTACAGATGCTTGCGGCGGAGGAATTCCCGATCTATCTTGATCTTTGATGGTTTTAGGGTACGTAGGGTTATATAGGCAAAAGAAGTCGGTCGGGAGGTGCTCGAGGGTTCCACGAGACAGGGGGCCGCGCCCTATGGGGGGGGGGGCCCTATCTCCTGGGCTCCTCGAGGGTCTTCTGACTTGATCTCCAAGCCTCCAGGATGATATTCTTCCAAAAAATCACGATGTCGAAGGTTTCATTCCGTTTGGACTCCGTTTGATATTCCTTTTCTTCAAAATACTGAAACAGGCAATAAGACAGCAATATGGGCTGGGCCTCCGGTTAGTAGGTTAGTCCCAAAAATGATATAAATGTGTAAAATAAAGTCCATAAACATCCAAAAAGGGTAATATAATAGCATGGAACAAGCAAACATTATAGATACGTTGGAGACGTATCAAGCATCCCCAAGCTTAATTCCTGCTCGTCCTCGAGTAGGTAAATGATAAAAACATAATTTTTGATGTGGAATGCTACCTAGCATAATTCTCAATGTAATTTTCTTTATTGTGGCATGAATGTTCAGATCCAAATGATACAAAATAAAAGTTCATATAACATAAAAATGGTGATTCTTCAAGCATACTAATCAAAGTAATCATGTCTTCTCAAAATAACATGGCCAAAGAAAGTTATCCCTACAAAATCATATAGTCTGGCTGTTGCTCTATCTTCATCACACAAAGTATTTAATCATGCACAACCCCGATGACAAGCCAAGCAATTGTTTCATACTTTAATAATTTCAAACGTTTTCAACTTTCATGCAATACATGAGCGTGAGCCATGGACATAGCACTATATGTGGAATAGAATGGTGGTTGTGGAGAAGACAAAAAGGAGAAGATAGTCTCACATCAACTAGGCGTATCAACGGGGTATGGAGATGCCCATTAATAGATATCAATGTGAGTGAGTAGGGATTGCCATGCAATGGATGCACTAGAGCTATAAATATATGAAAGCTCAACAAAACAAACTAAGTGGGTGTGCATCCAACTTGCTTGCTCACGAAGACCCAGGGCATTTTGAGGAAGCCCATCCTTGGAATATACAAGCCAAGTTCTATAATGAAAAATTCCCACTATTATATGAAAGTGACAATATATGAGACTCTCTATCATGAAGATCATGGTGCTATTTTGAAGCACAAGTGTGGAAAAAGAGATAGTAGCATTGTCCCTTATCTCTTTTTCTCTCATTTTGCCCCCTTTTTTTCTTTTTCTCTTTTTTTCTTTTTCTCTTTTTTTCTTTTTCTTTGGCCTCTTTTTTTCTTTTTGGCCTTTTTTTTCTTTTCTTTTTCTCTTTTTTTTGTAAAGTCCGAAGTCTCATCCCGACTTGTGGGGGAATCATAGTCTCCATCATCCTTTCCTCACTGGGACAATGCTCTAATAATGAAGATCATCACAGTTTTATGGATTTACAACTCAAAGCTAGAACAAGATATGACTCTATATGAATGCCTCCGGCGGTGTACCAGGATATGCAATGAATCAAGAGCGTCATGTATGCAAATTATGAAGGTGGCCTTGCCACAAATACAATGTTAACTACATGATCATGCAAAAAGCAATATGACAAAAGTAATGCGTGTCATATGAACGGAACGGTGGAAAGTTGCATGGCAATATATCTCGAAATGGCTATGGAAATGCCATAATAGGTAGGTATGGTGGCTGTTTTGAGGAAGGTAATGGTGGGTGTATGTCACCGGCGAAAGTTGCGAGGCACAAGAGAGGCTAGCAATGGTGGAAGGGTGAGGTGTGTATAATCCATGGACTCAACATTAGTCAAAAGAACTCATGTACTTATTGCAAAAATCTAGAAGTCATAAAAAACAAAAGCACTACGCGCATGCTCCTAGGGGGATAGATTGGTAGGAAAAGACCATCGCTCGTCCCCGACCGCCACTCATAAGGAAGACGGTCAATAAATAAAATTGTGCTCCAACTTCATCACAAAGCGGTTCACCATACGTGCATGCTACGGGAATCACAAACTTCAACACAAGCATTCTTTAAATTCATAATCACCTAACTAGCATAACTTTAATATCACTACCTCCATATATCAAAACAATTATCAAGCATCAAATTGATCATAGCATCCAATTCACTTTCTATGATAGTTTTTATTATACCCAACTTGGATGCTCATCATTCTAGGACCAACTTTGTAACCATAGAAAATACCATGCTGTTCTAAAAGACTCTCAAAATAATATAAGTGAAGCATGAGAGACTACCAATTTCTACAAAATATAACCACCGCCGTGCTCTAAAAGATATAAGTGATGCACTAGAGAAAATGACAAACTACTCCAAAAAGATATAAGTGAAGATCAATGAGTAGCTAAATAATTATGTAACTATGTGAAGACTCTTTAACATTAAGGAATTTTATATCTTGGTATTCTAATCAAGCAGCAAGATAAAAAAAAAAAAAATGACATTGCAAGGATAGCACAACTCATGTGAAGAAGCAAAAACTTAGGCTCAACCGATACTAACCGATAGTTGTTGAAGAAGAAAGGTGGGATGCCTACCGGGGCATTCCCAAGCTTAGATGCTTGAGACTTCTTGAAATATTATCTTGGTGTGCCTTGGGCATCCCCAAGATTGAGCTTTTATGTCTCCTTAATTCCTCTCATATCATGGTTTCTCTTTTTATCAAAAGCTTCATCCACAACAAACTCAACAAGAACTCGTGAGATAGGTTAGTATAAACCAATGCAAAACCTTATCATTTTCTACTGTAGTAAATCACTAAAAATATTATTCAACATTGAATACTAAATGCCTCTGCATATTTAACACTCCTATCCTCAAATAGAATCATTAAACAAGCAAACATATGCAAACAATGCAACCATAACAGCAATCTGCCAAAACAGTACAGTCTGTAAAGAATGCAAGAGTCATCATACTTCTCTGACTCCAAAAATTATGAACTAAAATTATCACTGTATTAAATTTATCATAGCTCATCATGCAAAAGGTTTCATCATTATATCATGCTCTGACTTTTCTAGGGAATTTTTGCAACAGCGGTAAACTTTCTGTTTTCAAACAGCAACATGTATACTAGCAAAATAAGCATGGTAAAGGCTATCCTTGACTTTTTTATTGAAACTAAAGATGCAAAGCATTATTCTAAATAACAGCAAGCAAATACTAACAAAATAAAATGACTGTCCAAGCAAAACACATATCATGTGGCGAATAAAAATATAGCTCCAAGTAAAGTTACGATGAACGAAGACGAAAGAGGGGATGCCATCGGGGGCATCCCCAAGCTTAGGATCTTGGTTGTCCTTGAATATTACCTTGGGGTGCCTTGGGCATCCCCAAGATTAGGTTCTTGCCACTCCTTATTCCATAGTCCATCGAATCTTTTCCCAAAACTTGAAAACTCCACAACACAAAACTCAACAAAAAACTCGTAAGCTCCGTTAGTATAAGAAAATAAAACCACCACTTAGGTAATGTAATGAACTCATTCTAAATTCATATTGGTGTAATATCTACTGTATTCCAACTTATCTATGGTTCATACCCTCCGATACTACTCATAGATTCATCAAAATAAGCAAACAACACATATAAGTGAAGCATGAGAGACTAGTAATTTCTTCAAAATTAAGACACCACCGCCGTTCTCTAAAAGATATAAATGATGCTCTAGAGCAAATGACAAACTACTCCGAAAGAAATAAGTGAAGATCAATGAGTAGTCGAATAATTGTGCAACTATGTGAAGACTCTCTAACATTAAGGAATTTCAGATCTTGGTATTTTAATCAAACAGCAAGCAAAGCAAAATAAAATGACATTTCAAGGGTAGCACAACTCATGTGAAGAAGCAAAAACTTAGGCTCAACCGATACTAACCGATAGTTGTTGAAGAAGAAAGGTGGGATGCCTACCGGGGCATCCCCAAGCTTAGATGCTTGAGACTTCTTGAAATATTATCTTAGGGTGCCTTGGGCATCCCCAAGCTTGAAATTTTGTGTCTCCTTAATTCCTCTCATATCATGGTTTCTCTTTTTATCAAAAGCTTCATTCACACCAAACTCAACAAGAACTCGTGAGATAGGTTAGTATAAACCAATGCAAAACCTTATCATTTTCTACTGTAACAAATCACTAAAATTATTATTCAACATTGTATACTAAATGCCTCTGCATATTTAATACTCCTATCCTCAAATAGAATCATTAAACAAAGCAAACATATGCAAACAATGCAACCATAACAGCAATCTGTCAAAACAGTATAGTCTGTAAAGAATGCAAGATTCATCAAACTTCCCTAACTCCAAAAATTATGAGAGAACATTCCCACTATAATAAATTTATTAGAGCTCAAAATTCAAAAAGTTTTAACATTATACCATTCTCTGACTTTTCTAGAGAATTTTTGCAACAGCGGTAAACTTTCTGTTTTCAAACAGCAACATATATACTAACAAAATAAGCATGGCAAAGGCTATCCTTGACATTTTTATTGAAACTAAAGATGCAAAACATTATTATAAATAACAGCAAGCAAATACTAACAAGAGAAAATGATGCTCCAAGCAAAACACATATCATGTGGTGAATAAAAATATAGCTCCAAGTAAAGTTACCGATGAACGAAGACGAAAGAGGGGATGCCTTCCGGGGCATCCCCAAGCTTAGGCTTTTGGTGGTCCTTGAATATTACCTTGGGGTGCCTTGGGCATACCCAATCTTAGGCTCTTGCCACTCCTTATTCCATAGTCCATCGAATCTTTATCCAAAACTTGAAAACTTCACAACACAAAACTCAACAGAAAACTCGTAAGCTCCGTTAGTATAAGAAAATAAAACCACCACTTAGGTACTGTAATGAACTCATTATAAATTCATATTGGTGTAATATCTACTGTATTCCAACTTATCTATGGTTCATACCACTTAATACTAGCCATAGATTCATCAAAACAAGCAAACAACACATAGAAAACAGAATCTGTCAAAAACAGAACAGTCTGTAGTAATCTGTATCAAACGTATACTTCTGGAACTCCAAAAACCCTAACAAATTAGGAAGGCCTGAGAAATTTGTGGACCAATCCATAGCAAAAAGAATCAGATCATAAGCACGTTTCTGTGAATTCACAAAACTAATTTACTGGGTGCAAAAGTTTCTGATTTTCAGCAGGATCAGCAAAACTATCACCGTAAGCTATCCTAAAGGTCTTACTTGGCACTTTATTGAAACAAAAGCTATAAAACATGATTAATACAGTAGAATAATCATGTGAACACACAAAAACAGTAAGGATAAATATTGGGTTGTCTCCCAACAAGCGCTTTTCTTTAATGCCTTTCTAGCTAGGCATGATGATGACAATGATGCTCACATAAAAGATAAGAATTGAAACATAACGGGAGCATCATGAAGCATATGACTAGCACGTTTAAGTCTAACCCACTTCCTATGCATAGGGATTTTGTGAGCAAACAACTTATGTGAACAATAATCAACTAGCATAGGAGAGCAAAACAAGCATAACTTCAAAACTTTAAGCACATAGAGAGAAAACTTGACATTATTGCAATTCCTACAAGCATATGCTCCTCCCTCATAATAATTTTCAGTAGAATCATGAATGAATTCAACAATATAACCAGCACCTAAATCATTCTTTTCATGATCTACAAGCATAGAAAATTTACTACTCTCCACATAAGCAACATTCTTCTCATGAATAGTAGTGGGAGCAAACTCAACAAAATAATTATCATGTGAGGCATAATCCAATTGAAAACTAAAATCATGATGACAAGTTTCATGGTTATCATTATTCTTAATAGCATACAAGTCATCACAATAATCATCATAGATAGCAACTTTGTTCTCATAATCAATTGGAACCTCTTCCGAAATAGTGGAATCATCACTAAATAAAGTTGACACTCTTCCAAATCCACTTTCATGTTCATCACAATAAGATTCAACATCCTCCAAAATAGTGGGATCACTACTTCCTAAAGTTGACACTCTTCCAAACCCACTTTCATCAATATAATCATCATAAATGGGAGGCATGCTTTCATCATAATAAATATTCTCATCAAAACTTGGGGGACAAAAAATATCATCTTCATCAAACATAGTGTCACGCCCAAGATGCGACCCTATCCTAAAGGAACTCGAAGGTCCCACCAAGGATAGAAGCGCATCTTGAAGACGCTTTTGCAAGGTGGATATCATTACATCAACATTATATCATAGTTGGGGATACATACATAAGGCATACAATGCCGCACGGATACAACATCATCTTACATAAGAGCACCATCCGACTATGGATGAAACACAAACAGAAACTCAAATGACATCCACCCTGCTAGCCCAGGCTGCCGACCTGGAACCTATCCCCTGATCAAAGAAGAAGCATAAGAAGAACTCCGAAACAAGCAAGCATCACTCTCGCATCAAGATCATCGCATAACCTGTACCTACAACTGTTGTGGTAGTAATCTGTGAGCCACAAGGACTCAGTAATCCCAATACCATGGGTATCAAGACTAGCAAAGCTTAAAGGGAAAGGAAGGGGTAAAGTGGTGAGGTTGCAGCAGCGACTAAGCATGATATGGTGGCTAACATACGCAAATAAGAGCGAGAAGAGAGCAAATGGAACGGTCGTGAAGCTAGGAATGATCAAGAAGTGATCCTGAACTCCTACTTACGTCAAACATAAACCAAAGACCGTGTTCACTTCCCGGATTCCGCCGAAAAGAGACCATCACGGCTACACACACGGTTGATGCGTTTTAATTCGGATCTGGTGTCAAGTTATCTACAACCGGACATTAACAAATTCCCATCTGCCTATAACCGCAGGCACGGATTTCGAAAGTTTATACCCTACAGGGGTGTCCCAACTTAGCCCATGATAAGCTCTCACGATCAACGAAGGATAACTGAAATATCTAAATGAGGTGACAACCTCGAATTAATTCAAACACAGACGAATCTCCTGAGATGTCCTGAGCACTCCGGAAGAATAAACTGGCGAGAGACGAATGAGCAAGGAAAAACACTTGATCCGAGGAAAAGAATATGATCAACACCGAATACTTGAATTGGGTCCACCGGAAAAAGAAAGGGATGAAGAATGACGAACAAGACGAGAATTCACCGGTTGAAATGATTGAGGGAAGATTGAAGAGGCTCCACACGAATGGAATAGATGTTCGAAACAGACGCAGGCTCCAGGAGGAAGAGGGTGGGAGGGAGGGAAAACAAAGGTAACTTGGAAGGGAGAACCAATGAATATCTTGAAGAGGAAACACCGGTTGAAACAATTGAGGAAAGAAAGCAAAGACTTCACACGAGTAGGATGGATACTCGATTACGAACTCCAGTTTCGAGAAGAAGAAGGGTGGGCGGGTGGGAAAAGAAAACAACTAAGGATTGAACTCAATGATGAAGAGGCTCGAGTTGACTTGACGAGAAATGCACCGGATGAAAAGAGAAGAGAACCAACGACCGAAAACTAACTGCGTGAACCTAAAGAAAATTTGAAGGGGAAGAGGAGTAATTCAAAACACCTACGTCAAGATTTCTCACCAGAGCGACGAAGGGGCTGAGGAGTAAAAATAATTCCTACTCTCCGATATAACTAGACTCCGAAAACAGTTTTTCTTCTAGACTCAATAATGGCCAAACTACACGATCAAACAAGGGGGGCTCCTAGGGTCGGTCGAGGCTCTGATACCAACTTGTCACGCCCAAGATGCGACCCTATCCTAAAGGAACTCGAAGGTCCCACCAAGGATAGAAGCGCATCTTGAAGACGCTTTTGCAAGGTGGATATCATTACATCAACATTACATAATAGTTGGGGATACATACATAAGGCATACAATGCCGCACGGATACAACATCATCTTACATAAGAGCACCATCTGACTACGGATGAAACACAAACATAAACTCAAACGACATCCACCCTGCTAGCCTAGGCTGCCGACCTGGAACCTATCCCCTGATCAAAGAAGAAGAAGAAGAAGAACTCCGAAACAAGCAAGCATCGCTCTCGCGTCAAGATCATCACATAACCTGTACCTGCAACTGTTGTGGTAGTAATCTGTGAGCCACGAGGACTCAGCAATCCCATTACCATGGGTATCAAGACTAGCAAAGCTTAAAGGGAAAGGAAGGGGTAAAGTGGGGAGGTTGCAGCAACGACTAAGCATGATATGGTGGCTAACATACGCAAATAAGAGCGAGAAGAGAGCAAATGGAACGGTCGTGAAGCTAGCAATGATCAAGAAGTGATCCTGAACTCCTACTTACGTCAAACATAAACCAAAGACCGTGTTCACTTCTCGGACTCCGCCGAAAAGAGACCATCACGGCTACACACACGGTTGATGCGTTTTAATTCGGATCTGGTGTCAAGTTATCTACAACCGGACATTAACAAATTCCCATCTGCCTATAACCGCAGGCACGGCTTTCGAAAGTTTATACCCTGCAGGGGTGTCCCAACTTAGCCCATGATAAGCTCTTGCGATCAACGAAGGATATACCTTCTCCCAGGAAGACCCGATCAGACTCGGAATCCCGGTTTACAAGACATTTCGACAATGGTAAAACAAGACCAGCAAAGCCTCCCGCTGTGCCGACAAATCCCGATAGGAGCTGCACAAATGTCGTTCTCAGGGCACACCGGATGAGCCAGACGTCGGGTTGGCATAGACCCTGATTGCCCAGGGGCGCCGGACATCGCTCGGTTTGGACCAACACTTAGACAAGCATTGGCCGGGGGGGGTTAAAATAAAGATGACCCTCAAGAGGGCGACTCCCAAGGGAAAAGTAAGTGGTGGTGAGGCAAATGGTAAAATCAATGTTGGGCCTTGCTGGAGGAGTTTTATTCAAAGTGAACTGTCAAGGGGGTCCCATAAATCACCCAACCGCGTAAGGAACGCAAAATCCGGGAACATAACACCGGTATGATGGAAACTAGGGCAGCAAGAGTGGAACAAAACACCAGGCATAAGGCCGAGTCTTCCACCCTTTACCAAGTATATAGATGCATTAATAATAATATAAGAGATATTGTGATATCCCAACATAATCTTGTCCACCATGGAGCAATCTTCAACTTCACCTACAACTAGGAACGCTATAAGAGGGCTGAGCAAAGCGATACCATAGCCAAGCAACGGTTTTCTAGGAAGGGTGTCAAAGGTTAGAGGTTCATGGCAATATGGGAGGCTTGATAAACAGGTGATAGGTAGCGCAGCATAGCGATAGAATGAAGCAACTAGCATAGCAATGATAGTAGTGAGATCTAGGGAAATGGTCATCTTGCCTGAAATCCCGCAAGGAAGAAGAACGAGTCCATGAAGAAGATGAAGCCACGAAGACGAATCAAGCGTAGACGAACGAATCCTCACGATCGCAACGAAACAGGAACTAACAAGAAGAAGCACACAACATGGTAAACACACCACACATGAACAAGACATGTTGCACAACAAGCATGATGCATGACAAGACTACATGAAGCTACTCATGGCAAGAGATGATGCAAATAAGAGCAACACATCAAGGCAAGTTTAAATGAGGCCG
This sequence comes from Triticum aestivum, assembly GCF_018294505.1. NCBI lineage: Eukaryota > Viridiplantae > Streptophyta > Magnoliopsida > Poales > Poaceae > Triticum > Triticum aestivum. The sequence continues at coordinate 256,950,901 of NC_057798.1, read as the reverse complement.
GGAATACCATATAACAATTCCGGTAAGTCCTCATATGCAAATTTCGAAATTGGTCCAGATCTGAATAAACCTTATGTTCAAGTTGTTAAACAACAAGTTAAGATGCACAAAGATGATCTACATGATATTCTAGTCAAGTTACATATAAAGTTCATTTAGTTCGGAGCTACGGCCTAGAAGTTATGAGCAAAACAAGTTAAACATGGTATTGATGCAAAATGCACCCAAACATCAAGCCAACACCTCAAAACATGAATGCAACATGATAATATGAAACTACATGCAAAAACAAGCAAGTTCATATAGAGCACACTCAAAACGGAGCAACGGTTCCACACATACACTCTATACAAGTTATACCAACAATCTGTCCAAAATAGCAATTAGGCATCTTGCAAGCATCAAAACAATATGCTACAGCACCCCAACATGAAAACAAAAGGCATGGGCATGATGTACAGGTAAAGCATAACAAAACATGAACGCTGAGCTATCTCGAGAAATCACTAGAACATGCTCAAACACACATGGCAAGATTGCAATTAATAATAGTTCAGACTTTGCAGAAAATAACATCAGGTTGCAATGTTTAGAGCTATCAAACAACATGCTACAGGAACTTATCATGGAAAACAAAGGCATGGCATGAATCTACTAATTGCATAGAACAAAAGTCCCTTACTGACCATGAGCCAAAAAGGATCAGAAGATATGATGGCACCCATGTAAACATAGCAAGTTATAATACAGATTCATACATGGTAGGAACAACAATAAGTAGGCATGTTGGTGAGCTTGTACCACTCACCACAGAGCAATAAATGGCATGGCAAGGCTACAAAAGTAAGAATACATGTTTATGAAGCTAAGCATGGCAAGAGCAAGTTCATAGGTTGCATGGATCACTAAAAACAAGCATGGCAACAACTGAACTTAATGTTAACAGGCTGACAGCAACATTAATTAGCAACTTTGGAGCAAGATTACAACAAGCTACAGCAGGCTATAATTGCAACCAGGGGCATGGATGGATAGAGCTTACCATGTAGAACAAAACACCCTTAGTGAACATCTCCAGATTATGCATAGAATGACTTGTAGCAGCAGGTTTACATAGCATCACGAAATAACAGATTCAGCCTAGCAAAACAGTAAGAGCAAGTACCCTACTTAACAAGCTCGATTCACTCACCACAAGTCATTGCATGACAATATAAGCATAGCATCAGCAAGAATACATGTTTATGAAGCTAACCAAGGAAAGAACAAGTTCATAGCATGCAAGGATCAACTACAACAACCTTGGCAAAATTGAATAACATGTAAACAATCTGCCAAGAAACATTTTGTAGCAAAAGTAGAGCACGAAAATGACATGCTAGACTACTCCATAATTTCAAACAAGGGCATGAATGGCTAGAGAATAACCATATGTTCAAAACATCCTTACTGAAGTATCTCAAAATATGCATGGATCTCTCTGTAGCATCAAGTTTACATGGCATCAAAATAACACCAGAACAGGGACTAAAATCAGCAACATCACGAAGCCAAGTTTGCATGCTTATTCTAGTCACCACATTGATCAAAAAAATACATGGCATACACCAATGTAAAGATGGCATGGCATAGATCAAAACACATGTAGACATTAACCTCATAGGATGCACACATCAAACATGGCAAAAATGACAAATGAGCATGTTCTGTTAACAGCAGCAGACAACATCATATAGCACTCTTGCAACGATGATTCAGGCATCAAGATGAGCTCAAATGAACATGATGCAAAGGAATGAAATGAAGTACTCATTGGGCGAACAATTTGACATATTACACGCACAAAATGAAGCAGTATGCATGGAGTTATGATGCGATGAACATGGCATGATAATATGCAAAACTTAGGGACTTGGTGGAATTTATACCGACGAAAACGGGACGACGAGAGGCGGGATGACGAGGTCCAGGGGGGAGGCGCCCGTTTGGTTCGGGAACCCGGTGGATCTCATCCACCCGGGATAGATCCGGCCGGAGTGGAGGAGGAACTCCGGCGAAGGGGCGCCGGACGGCGTCGGGAACGGCGGGCGCCAGGGCACGGGCGGCGCCGTAGCGAGGAGGCGCGACGGAGGAGCTCCGGGGCGGCGCCGGACGGCGGGTGGCGCAGGAGGTGG
>NC_057798.1:256927266-256948170 GCF_018294505.1 Triticum aestivum | reverse complement strand
GCCACATGGCGGCATCTGGTTGGGCAGGGCGCGGCGGCGGAAGCGTCCCGTCCAGATCGGACGTGTCCGGCGGGCGAGAGGAGCGGGGCTAGGGTTTCGGGGGAATTCATCCGCGAGTTTCGGGGGAGGGGCTAATTTATAGAATTCTGGGAGCTAGGAGAGTCCAAATGAGGTGCGGTTTTCGCCCACACGATCATGATCGAACGACCGAGAGCGTGGAGGGGAGTTAGATGGGTTTTGGGCCACTTTGGAAGGGTGTTGGGCTGCAAAGAGAAAGGGGGGTTTCGGGCTACGCGGTTAATAGTTGTAGTATCAAACGACCTCCAAATGGCACGAAACTTGACAGGCGGTCTACTGGTGCTATACCAAGGCCGCTTGGCAAACCTTGTTCCATTCTGAGAACGTTTAACACCCGCACATGAAAAGAGAGAAGAGGGGTACCTCGGAGGACATAGGAGTGCCGGATTGCAAAACGGACAACGAGGAAAAAGCTCGGATGCATGAAACGAACACGTGTGCAAAATGAGATGCACATGATGACATGGCAAAATGCAACACGCAAGAAAATGACATGGCAACAACGACGAATAACTGGCAGATACCCGGCGCATCGAATCTGGGGCGTTACACATAGCTTCCCCAAGCTTGTGGTTTTGCATATCATTAGCATCATGGATATTCAAGGAATTGAAACTAACAACATTGCAATCATGCTCATCATACAAATATCTAGTGCCAAACATTTTAATGCATTCTTCTTCAAGCACTTGAGCACAATTTTCCTTTCCATCATTCTCACGAAAGATATTAAAAAGACGAAGCATATGAGACAAACTCAAATCCATTTTTTAAACTTTCTTTTATAAACTAAACTAGTGATAAAACAAGAAACAAAAAGATTCGATTGCAAGACCTAAAGATATACCTTCAAGCACTAACCTCCCCGGCAATGGCGCTAGAAAAGAGCTTAGTTGACGGGGTGTGAGTGAGTGCCCTTTACCTAGCCTCCCCGGCAACAACGCCAGAAAAGAGCTTGATGTCTACTACACAACCTTCTTCTTGTAGACGTCATTGGGCCTGCAAGTGCACAGGTATGTAGGATAGTAGAAAATTTCCCTCAAGTGGATGACCTAAGGTTTATCAATCCGTGGGAGGCGTAGGATGAAGAGGGTCTCTCTCAAACAACCCTGCAACCAAATAACAAGGAGTCTCTTGTGTCCCCAACACACCCAATACAATGGTAAATTGTATAGGTGCACTAGTTCGGCGAAGAGATGGTGATACAAGTGCAAAATAGATAGTAGATATAGGTTTTTGTAATCTGAAATAATAAAAACAGCAAGGTAACTAATGATAAAAGTGAGCGTAAACGGTATTGCAATCATAGGAAACAAGGCCTAGGGTTCATACTTTCACTAGTGCAAGTTCTCTCAACAATAATAACATAGATAGATCATATAACAAGCCCTCAACATGCAACAAAGAGTCACTCCAAAGCCACTAATAGCGGAGAACAAACATAGAGATTATGGTAGGGTACGAAACCACCTCAAAGTTATTCTTTCGGATTGATCTATTAAAGAGTTCGTACTAGAATAACACCTTAAGACACAAATCAATTAAAACCCTAATGTCACCTAGATACTCCATTGTCACCTCAAGTATCCGTGGGCATGATTATACAATATGCATCACACAATCTCAGATTCATCCAACCAACATAAAAGTACTTCAAAGAGTGCCCCAAAGTTTCTACCGGAGAGTCAAGAACGTGTGCCAACCCCTATGCAAAGGTTCATGGGAGGAACCCGCAAGTTGGTCACTAAAACATACATCAAGTGGCACATGATATCCCATTGTCACCACAGATAAGCACAGCAAGACATACATCAAGTGTTCTCATCATAAAGACTCAATCCGATAAGATAACTTCAAGAGGGAAACTCAATTCATCACAAGAGAGTAGAGGGGGAGAAACATCATAAGATCCAACTATAATAACAAAGCTCGCGACACATCAAGATCATGCGAAGTCAAGAACACGAGAGAGAGAGATCAAACACATAGCTACTGGTACACACCCTCAGCCCCGAGGGTGAACTACTCCCTCCTCGTCATGGATAGCGCCGGGATGATGAAGATGGCCACCAGTGATGGGTTCCCCCTCCGGCAGGGTGCTGGAGCAGACTCCCGAGAGGTTTTTGGTGTCTACAGAGGCTTGCGACGGTGGAACTCCCGATCTATCTTGATCTTCGATGGTTTTAGGGTACGTAGGGTTATATAGGCGAAAGAAGTCGGTCGAGAGGTGCTCGAGGGGTCCACGAGACAGGGGGCCGCGCCCTGTAGGGGGGGCCTATCTCCTGGGCTCCTTGAGGGTCTTCTGACTTGATCTCGAAGCCTCCAGGATGATATTCTTCCAAAAAATCACGATGCCGAAGGTTTCATTCCGTTTGGACTCCGTTTGATATTCCTTTTCTTCGAAATACTGAAACAGGCAATAAAACAACAATATGGGTTGGGCCTCCGGTTAGTAGGTTAGTCCCAAAAATGATATAAATGTGTAAAATAAAGTCCATAAACATCCAAAAAGGGTAATATAATAGCGTGGAACAAGCAAAAATTATAGATACGTTGGAGACGTATCAGCCACCAATGCACCATTGTAGCTTAACTAATAAAATATCGTGTCGACGAGCTCCACAAATGTGTCCGGATCTTCTTTGAGTCCAGGGTCGAGGGCCCGGTTGGGGTCCTCTGGCTGTGGAGATCGGCTGTGAACATCCCTCATAGCCCTTCGCAGTTCCTGCTATGAATTGACGAGGTAAACATTTGTGCTAAAAAACGTGGGAAAGACTGGAATAAAAGATAGCGACTCACCCAGCTTGGGGGGTTATCCATGGAGAATCCATCCCGTGGCTTGATATGGTGAACTCCTCCTCTTCTCCTTTGTACAAATCAGACAGTATCTTCGCCAGAGCGGCGGGAGAGTCCGGACCTTTGCGGCCGCAGCGGGTGGCATCGTCTTATCCATTGAAGTGCCACATGGGTTTCCCCCGATATTGAAGTGCCTGCACTCCCCGCATTACACATATTGACATAACCTCAATTATTGTCAGTCCTGATTTGGCCAGCGTCTTAATCCTGTCCATTAGGAAAATGATCTCTCTGTTATCTTCCCCCCGGGGGCTCCGAGGGCGCCAGCTGTGGCATTTCTTCAACGGGGCATTTACAAACTCAGGAAGGCCCTTCCGAATAGGGTCCAGAAGAGGGACGTCCTCTATGTAAAACCACTCCGAAAGCCAGTCCTCGCATGTCTTCTTTGGTGTACCGGACAAGTATCCGATCTCGGCGATGTGCCATATTTCGGCTCCACCCACTTGATATACCGACCCCTCCTGAGTGCGGGGTACGAGGCAGAATAGTCTCTTCCACAGCTTGAAATGAGCTTCGCAACCCAAGAATAGCTTGCAGAAGGCGACATGGCCTACGATATGCAGTATGGAGGCTGGAGTAAAGTTATGCAGCTGGAGCCGTAGAACTCCAGGAGCCCGCGGAGGAAAGGATGGATTGGAAATCCGAGTCCCTTAGCAAATAGGGGAGAAAGCATACCTGCTCCCCCTTGGATGGGTTTGGAGAACTCTCCGCTTTATCCCCGCCATTATAAGTGGCTAGTCCACCTGGGACGGGGACCATGTACGCAGGCGGGAGAAACCCCTTTGTCTGCAACTCTACTAATCGGCTGTGGGGGACAGAACATTTCTCGCAATCGCCTGGCCTAGTGCTACGGGAGCGAGAGGAGGATCTGCGACGGACGACCATGATGGGATGGTTTCTTTCGGGCGCGCTCTGATGAACACTCGTTGGGCGAGGATGGTGTGATTAGGATCTGAGGATCCTCAACTCTTTAAATAGACGATTTACTTATGTGGTCAGGGAAATGAAAAAATGCCCTGACTTCTCACATTCGCCCGACACGTGGAGATAGCCATTATTGAAGCACAGAACCCGAGGAGCATGACATTGATGAGGAGCCGGACACTACTCGCAACAACAGATACTCTAGAGAATTTGGAGAAGAACCTGCCTTGCAATGCCGAAGACAATCTGCGTGCCGGACTCATCGTCGTTGAAGCCTGGTTTGGGGGCTACTGAGGGAGTCCTGGATTAAGGGTTCCTTGGACAGCCGGACTATATACCTTGGCCGGACTGTTGGACTATGAAGATACGAGATTGAAGACTTCGTCCCGTGTCCGGATGGGACTCTCCTTTGCATGGAAGGCAAGCTTGGTGATTCGGATATGTAGATCTCCTTCTCTATAACTGACTCTATGTAACCCTAGCCCTCTCCGGTGTCTATATAAACCGGAGGGTTTAGTCTGTAGGACAACAATAATCATAATCATAGGCTAGCTTCTAGGGTTTAGCCTCTATGATCTCGTGGTAGATCAACTCTTGTAATACTCATATCATCAAGATCAATCAAGCAGGAAGTAGGGTATTACCTCCATCGAGAGGGCCCGAACCTAGGTAAAACATCGTGTCCCCTGCCTCCTGTTACCATTAGCCTTAGACGCACAGTTTGGGACCCCCTACCCGATAGCCGCCGGTTTTGACAGCGACACCCGCGGCGAGGGCAACCGGAGGATTGCGATTCGCCTCAGGGCGAACGTCACCACCGTGGCTATGCCCCTCGGCTAGGCAGGGAGGGATAGAAGGAATAATTTCTCTACTCGTACCTCGCGGAGCGTGGTCACCGGGATGTTGTTGGTGATGTCCTTCTCTGATGCCTCCTGCTCCTGCCTCGGTCGCGGGGGAGGCGGTGACAATGCCGCCTGCATCGACAACGTCCCCCGCAGCATCCACACCTCCATGCGTCCCCGCAGTCCCCACGACATCAGCGGTCGCGGGCGGCGGGGCCTTCGAGGTGGACGGGTGAGGTGCTGCACCAGGATTCTTCTTGGGCGCCATAGTCAATGGATCCGTTGATGACGAAAATGGTGATGAAGGTGACGCGCTACCTACGCTCTCAGGTTCGCGCAAGTGAACCCCCCTACCTAGCGCGCCAAAGATGTCGTGGGAAACCACAGCCACCAATGGGGCCATGAGCCCCTTTTTGGTTCGGCGGGGGGATGGGCACGTCGCACGAAGAGTGGAGAAGCGTAACACAGCACGACAGAGATCACACGGGCAGTTTTACCCAGGTTTGGGCCGCCGTGAGGCGTAAAACCCAACTCCAGCTTTGGTGGATTGTTGGTGGATAATGGTGGAGAACGCGGCACTCTTGCCCGGCAGGGTTGCCTTGGGGAGAGAGTGGCTACGCGTTTATGAATATGCGAGGGTCCGAATCCTCTCTCTGGTTGCCATGGGCCTCCTTTTATAGATAAAGGGGTCACCATAGTGGCAAATCAGTCTTTTGCACACTGATTATATAGCAAACAATGCTATCATGCCTAACTCTGCAGGCGAACAGAGTGCATTAAATGCGCCGCTCAGTGTCACATCACAGCGTGCCTGGTAAGCCTTGCCGATTTGTTTTCCTAGTTTCGTGCCTATTTGCTTTACATGTCTCAGGACGGGTGTCATTTGGAGGTGTTTTCTATAGGAAGTGGCTGCCATGTGGCAGGAAGCAGTCACTTAGGGGCTTGACACTGCACCAATCGATGACGTGCATCGCTGTGAGGTGATGCAGTGGAGTAGTTCCTCTCCGCAAGCCTCAACAGTCCTGCCAGGATGGTCTGGAGGCTTGCTTCCAGGGTAACCCCGACCTCGCCAGGCTCGCCTGCCTGGCAAGGGAGGTTTTTTCCCTTAGTGATATCTTGCTCCTCTGTCTCGACTTTGTCTTCTTGATCTGCACTTTGATTCTTCAAAGGACTAATCCTTAGTGCCTGGTTTAATCTTGGGTGCTGCAAATTTGTCCTTAGGCCTATGCACAGTCTGGGCAACAGACCCAGGGTTTGTTGCACCGACACATTGAAATAGTCGGTAACAGGTAGTTTGATAGCAAGATAATTAATAATGGACAAGTAACGGTAACGGTAAGTAAAGTGCAGCAAGGTAGCCCAATCCTTTTGTGGCAAAGGACTGGGCAAAATAGTCTCTTATAAAAAGCAAAGTGTTCCTGTGAAGGAAATATGCCCTAGAGGCAATAATAAAGTTGTTATTTTATATTTCCTTATTCATGATAAAGGTTTATTATTCATGCTAGAATTGTATTGATCGGAAACTTAAATACATGTGTGAATACATAAACAAATTTGGTGTCCCTAGTGAGCCTCTACTAGACTAGCTCGTTGATCAAAGATGGTTAAGGTTTCCTAACCATAGACATGTGTTGTCATTTGATAAAGGGATCACGTCATTAGGAGAATGATGTGATGGACAATACCCATCTGTTGGCTTAGCATAATGATCATTCAGTTTATTGCTATTGCTTTCTTCATGTCAAATACATATTCCTTCGACTATGAGATTATGCAACTCTTGGATACCGGAGAAATACCTTGTGTGCTATCAAACGTCACAACATAACTCGGTGATCATAAAGATGCTCTACAAGTATCTCCGAAGGTGTTTGTTGAGTTGGCATAGATCAAGATTAGGATTTGTCAGTCTGAGTTTCGAAGAGGTATCTCTAGGCCCTCTCGGTAATACACATCATAAGCTTGCAAGCAAATGACTAAGGAGTTGGTCACAAGGTGATGTATTAAGGAACAAGTAAAGATACTTGTCGATAACAAGATTGAACTAGGTATGAAGATACCGACGATTGAATCTCGGGTAAGTAACATATCGATGGACAAAGGGAATTACATATGTTGTCATAACAGTTCGACTGATAAAGATCTTCATAGAATATGTAGGAGACAATATGCATCCAGGTTTCGCTATTGGTTATTGACCGGGGAGGTGTATCGGTCATGTCTACATAGTCTCGAACCTGTAGGGTCCGTACGCTTAACGTTCGATGATGATATAATATTATATGAGTTATGTGATTTGGGGACCAAATGTTGTTCGGAGTCCCGGATGAGATCACGGACATGACGAGGAGTCTCGAAATGGTCGAGAGGTAAAGATTGATATATAGGATGATGTTATCCGGACATTGGAAGTGTTTTGGGGTACCGGGTACTTATCGGGTCACCGGAAGGGGTTCCAGGTACCCTCGTCAAAAGATATGGGCCTTATGGGCCAAGAGGGGAAACGCACCATCCACAAGGGGCTGGTGCACCCCCCATATGGGCCTGCCTATGTAGGGTAAGGAAAGGGGAGAAGGGAAAGGAAAGTGTGGATTAAGATTCCCACTTCCTTCCCTCTCCCCCCTCTTTCCTTCTCCCTCGGTCAAATATGGCAGGGGGCGCCACTTCGGGAGGACCCCAAGTAGGATTCGGCCTACTTGGGGCGCCTCCAGGCACCGTCACCTCTCCCTCCCACCTATATATATATATATATATATATATATATATATATATATATATATATATATATATATATATATATATATATATATATATATATGGGGGGGGGGCGCCCTAGCACACCCCAGACAATCGCCTAGCCGTGTGTGGAGCCCCCTCCACCTTTTACACCCCCGGTCATATTTTCGTAGTACTTAGGAGAAGCCCTGCAGAGATTAGTTCACCATCACCGTCACCATGCCGTTGTGCTAACAAAACTCATCTACTACCTCGATGTCTTGCTGGATCAAGAAGGCGAGGGACGTCACCGAGATGAATGTGTGCAGAACACGGAGGTATCGTGCGTTCGGTACTTGACCGGTTGAAGCGTGAAGAAGTTCGACTACATCAACCACGTTGTGAAACGCTTCCACTTACAGTCTACGAGGGTACGTAGACACACTCTCCCCCTCGTTACTATGCATCTCCATGGATAGATCATTGCGTGTGCGTAGAAAAAAATTGTTTTCCATGCAACGATTCCCAATTGTGTCATCAAGAGCCAGGTCTATTCATAGATGATATGCATGAGTAGAACACAAAGAGTCGTGGGCGGTGATAGTCATACTGCTTACCACCAACGTCTTATTTTGATTCGGCGGTATTGTGGGATGAAGCGGCCCGGACCAACCTTACATGTCCACGCACATGAGACCGGTTCCACCAACTGACATGCAACTAGTTTTGCATAAAGGTGGCTGGCGGGTGTTTGTTTCTCCTACTTTAGTTGAATTGAATTTGACTGTGGTCGGTCCTTGAAGATGGTTAAAACAACAAACTTGACAAAACACCATTGTGGTTTTATGCATAGGTAAGAACGGTTCTTACTAGAAGCCCGTAGCAGCCACGTAAAAGTTGCAACAACAAAGTAGAGGACGTCTAGCTTGTTTTTCCAAGGCATGTTGTGATGTGATATGGTCAAGACATGATGTGATAAATGTTATTCTATGAGATGATCATGTTTTGTAAGTTATCGGCAACCGGTAGGAGCCTTATGGTTGTCTCTTTATTGTATGAAATGCAAATGCCATGCAATTGTTTTACTTTATCACTATGCGTTAGCGATAGTTGTAGAACTAATAGTTGGTGAGATGACCACAACGCAATGATCGAGATCTAGGTGTCGAGCCGGTAACGCTGGAGGTCATGACGATGCTTTGGAGATGGAGATCAAAAGCACGAGATGATGATGGCCATATCATGTCACATATTTTGATTGCATTTGATGTTTATCTTTTATGCATCCTATTTTTCTTAGTACAGCGGTAGCATTATAAGACGATCCCTTCACTAAATTTCAAGGTAAAAGTGTTCTCCCTGAGTATGCACCATTGCTACAGTTCATCGTGCTGAGACACCGCATGATGATCGGGGTGATTGACTCTACGTTCACATACAACTGGTGCAAGACAGTTTTCCACATTCGGAATACTTGGTTTAAACTTGACGACCTAGCATGTACAGACATGGCCTCAAAACACTAGAGACCGAAAGGTTGAAAGTGAATCATATAGTAGATATGGTCAACATAGATATGTTCACCATTGATGACTACCCCATCTCACCTGATGATCGGACATGGGTTAGTTGATTTGGATCATGTAGCACTTAGATAAACTTGAGGGATGTTTATTTAAGTGGGAGTTCACTAGTAATTTGATTAATTGAACTTAATTTATCATGAACCTAGTCTTGATAGTTATGCATATCTATGTTGTAGATCAATAGCTTGTGATATAGCTCCTATATATTTTTGATATGTTCCTCGAGAAAACTAAGTTGAAATATGATAGTAGAAATGATGTGGACTCGATCCGTGATCTGAGGATTATCCTCATTGCTACACAGAAGAATTATGTGATGCACCGCTAGGTGACACACCTATTGCACAAGCAGATGCAGACGTTATGAACGTTTAGCAAGCTCGGCATGATGGCTACTTAATAGTTTAGTGCACCATGCTTTACGGCTTAGAATCGAGATTTCAAAAACGTTTTGAACGCCATGGAGCATATGAGATGTTCCAAGAGCTGAAATTGGTATTGCAGACTCATGCCCGTGTCGAGAGGTATGAGACCTCTACTTTGCCTACAAGATGGATGAGAATAGCTCAGCCAGTGAGCATGTGCTCAGAATGTCTGGGTACTACAATCACTTGAATCAAGTGGGAGTTAATCTTCCAGATAAGATAGTGATTGACAGAGTTCTCTAGTCACTATCACCAAAGCTACTAGATCTTCGTGATGAACTATAATATGCATGGGATGACGAAAATGATTCCCGACCTCTTCGCGATGTTGAAATCGGCAGAGGTAGAAATCAAGAAAGAGCATCAAGTGTTGATGGTTAAATAAGACCACTAATTTCAAGAGAAGGGCAATGGAAAGAAAGGGAACTTCAAGATAAATGGCAAGCAAGTTTCCACTCCCGCGAAGAAGCCCAAAGCTGGACCCAAGCCTGAAACCGAGTGCTTCTACTTCAAAGGGAATGGTCACTCGAAGTGGAATTGTCCCAAATACTTGGTGGATAAAAAGGATGGCAAAGTGAACAAAGGTATATTTGATATACATGTTATTGATGTGTATTTTACTAGTGTTCATAGTAACCCCTATGTATTTGATACCAGCTCAGTTGCTAAGATTAGTAACTCGAAACAAGAGTTGCAGAGACTAATTAAAAGTGAGGTGACAATTTGTGTTGGAAATGATTCCAAGGTTGATATGATCACCATCGCACACTCTCTCTACCTTTGGGATTAGTGTTGAACCTAAATAAATGTTATTTGGTGTTTGCCTTGAGCATGAATATGATTAGATCATGTTTATTGCAATACATTTATTCATTTAAGTCAAAAAATAATTGTTGTTCTATTTACATGAATAAAACCTTCTATGGTCATACACCTAAAGTGAATGGTTTATTGAACCTCGATCGTAGTGATACACATATTCATAATATTGATGCCAAAATATGCAAAGTTGATAATGATAGTGCAACATACTTGTGGCACTACCGTTTAGGTCATATTGGTGTAAAGCGCGTGAAGAAACTTCAGGCAGATGGACTGTTGGAATCACTTTATCATAAATCATTTGATACTTGGGAAGATGACTAAAACTCCGTTCTCCGAAACAATGGAGTGATACATCTCCAACGTATCTATAATTTTTGACTATTCCATGCTATTATATTACCCGTTTTGGATGTTTATGGGCTTTACTTTACACTTTTATATCATTTTTGGGACTAACCTACTAACCGGAGGCCCAACCCGAATTGCTGTTTTTTTTGCCTATTTCAGTGTTTCGAAGAAAAGGAATATCAAACGGAGTCCAAACGGGATGAAACCTTCGGGAGCGATCTTTTTGGAACAAATGCAAACCAGGAGACTTGGAGTGGACGTCAAGCAACAAACGAGGCGGCCACGAGGGTGCCCAGCATGCCCTAAGTGGGTGGGCACGACCCCACCCTCGTGGGCCCCTCGTGGCTCCACCGACGTACTTATTTTGCCTATATATACTCCCATACCCTGAAAACATCAAGGAGCACCACGAAAACCCAATTCCACCGCTGCAACCTTCTGTATCCGCGAGATCCCATCTTGGAGCCTTCGCCGGCACTCAGCCCGAGGGGGGATCGACCATGGAGGGCCTGTACATCATCTCCAGGGCCTCTCCGATGAGTTGTGAGTAGTTTACCACAGACCTTCGGGTCCATAGTTATTAGCTAGATGGCTTCTTCTCTCTCTTTGAATCTCAATACCAAGTTCTCCTCGATCTTCATGGAGATTTATTTGATGTAACTCTTTTTGCGGTGTGTTTGTCGAGATCCGATGAATTGTGGGTTTATGATCAAGTTTATCTATGATAAATATTCGAATCTCCTCTGAATTCTTTTATGTATGATTGGTTATCTTTGCAAGTCTCTTCCAACTATCAGTTTGGTTTGGCCTACTAGATTGATCTTTCTTGCAATGGAAGAAGTGCTTAGGTTTGGGTTCAATCTTGCGGTGTCCTTTCCCAATGACAGCAGGGGCAGCAAGGCACAAATTGTATTATTGCCATCGAGGATAAAAAGATGGGGTTTATATCATATTGCATGAGTTTATCCCTCTACATCATGTCATCTTTCTTAATGCGTTACTCTGTTCTTATGAACTTAATACTCTAGATGCAGGCAGGAGTCGGTCGATGTGTGGAGTAATAGTAGTAGATGGAGAATCGTTTCGATCTACTTGTCACGGACGTGATGCCTATATACATGATCATGCCTAGATAATCTCATAATTATGCGATTTTCTATAAATTGCTCGACAGTAATTTGTTCACCCACCGTAATGCTTATGCTATCTTGAGAGAAGCCACTAGTGAAACCTATGGCCCCCGGGTCTATCTTTTATCATATAAGTTTTCCATCTATCTTTTATTTGCATCTTTTACTTTCCAATCTATATCATAAAAATACGAAAAATATTTATCTTATCTTATTATCTCTACCAGATCTCACTTTTGCAAGTTTCCGTGAAGGGATTGACAACCCCTTTATCGCGTTGGTTGCGAGGTTCTTGTTTGTTAGTGTAGGAGTGTGGGACTTTTGAGGAGCCTCCTACTGGATTGATACCTTGGTTCTCAAAAACTGAGGGAAATGCTTACGCTACTGCATCAACCTTTCCTCTTCAAGGGAAAACCAACGCAGTGCTCAAGAGGTATCAAGAAGGATTTCTGGCGCCGTTGCCACGGAGGTCTTCGCTCAAGTCAAGGCATACCAAGTACCCATCACAAACTCATCTCCCTCGCATTACATTATTTGCCATTTGCCTCTTGTTTTCCTCTCCCCCACTTCACCCTTGCCGTTTTATTCACCCTGTCTTTCCCAATCTCCTCTCTCTTTCGCTTGCCTTTTTGTTTTCTTGTGTGTTGGATTGCTTGTCACGATGGTGCAAGATAATACCAAATTGTGTGACTTTTCCAATACCAAGAATAATGATTTCCTTAGCATTCTGATTGCTCCTCTTAATGATGTTGAATCTTGTGAAGTCAATGCTCCTTTGTTGAATCTTGTTATGAAAGATCAATTCTCCGACCTTCCTAGTGAAGATGCCGCTACTCATCTAAACAACTTTGTTGATTTGTGTGATATGCAAACGAAAAAAGATACCGATAATGATATTGTTAAATTGAAGTTATTTATGTTTTCACTTAGAGATCGTGCTAAAACTTGGTTTTTGTCTTTGCCTAAGAATAGTATTGATTCGTGGAATAAGTGCAAAGATGCTTTTATCTCTATGTATTTTCCTCCCGCTAAGATCATCTCTCTTAGAAACGATATTATGAATTTTAAACAACTTGATCATGAGCATGTTTCCCAATCTTGGGAAAGAATGAAATTAATGATTCGCAATTGCCCTACTCATGGTTTAAACTTATGGATGATCATACAAATTTTTTATGCCGGATTGAATTTTGCTTCTAGAAATCTTTTAGATTTGGCCTTGGAGGCACTTTTATGGAAATCACCATAGGAGAAGCTACTAAACTCCTTGATAACATTATGGTTAATTATTCTCAATGTCACACCGAAAGATCTACTAGTAAAAAAGTGCATGCTATAGAAGAAATTAATGTTTTGAGTGGAAAGATGGATGAACTTATGAAATTGTTTGCTATTAAGAGTGCTCTTATTGATCCCAATTATATGCCTTTTTCTACTTTGATTGAGAATAATAATGAATCTATGGATGTGAATTTTGTTGGTAGGAATAATTTTGGTAACAATGCTTATAGAGGAAACTTTAATCCTAGACCGTGTCGGTGTACTAGAATAGGGGTACCCTAGTACCCCGAACTTGTGCACGGGCAGTTGCAGCACCCCGCGGCAAAGGCTTGCCGAGCGAACGCCAAGATCCCCCAAGGTTCCCTTGGAGCCATCCAAGAACAAAGTATTTAAGCTAAGGAGACAAGACCCCGGCAAGAGGAGCTTGCCGGGAAGGCCAACCAAGGCGCTCCAAGGAACTTGCCGCGACGCGCCACGCGCTCCGGCAAGGCAGCAAGGCCCCGGCAGGAGGAGCTTGCCGGGAAGACTAAACAAGGTACACCGAGGCCCGGTGAGCGACGAGCTTCTAGGCCCGGCGAAGATAACAACAGCGGCAAGGCGCTTGCCGCGGCAGGCGTCCACTCTGCGTCCACGCTCCAGCGCATCCACCAACGTGTCGCTCTGGGGGCCTCTCCGGGCGCGCGTGGCGGGAGGCTGTGCAGCCAGCGGTGCGCAGTGGCATGCGAAGCTGACAAGATCGCCATCGTGGCGAACGGTGGCGCCCCTAACGGTCCTTTTCTGCACTGCTCGGGCGACTCAGACGGGCATTTAATGCCCTTGTCCCCTGCCGTCAGGGTTAGGTAGGGTACACTGTACAAGCAACTGTATCAACTACCTCGCTTTTTACGTTTTTACCCTCCTCTGCGTTGCCACCTGTCGGTGACCCCTTTAGCGTAAAAAGGAGGCCCATGCGCAACGTAGAGGGGGTTGGGGTTTGGAGCCTCGGACCTTTGGCTTCGATTCATTCGTAGCCCAGAAAACATCACACTCTCTCGCTCGAGAGCAAGAACACCAGATAATACAACCAGACAAGCAGCAGTAGGAGTGTTATCTCTCCGGAGAGCTCCGAAGCTGGGTAAACTGCTCGTTTGCCTCGCCTCGATCTGCTCTTTGTGCGACCTCCGCCCCTCGCCGAACCGAAAGGGGCCCGGTCCACCGGCCCCATAGGTGTTCGTGGATCAGTTCTCCCCGACATCTTTGGCGCGCCAGGTAGGGGGTGTTGAGATTGTGTGAACCAGATCCGGTGTTCACATGAGCTAGATCGTTATTCCCTTCATCAACATGCCACCGAAGAAGAAGACTTCGGCGGCAGCCGCTCCATCCACGTCACTTCCGCCACCGTTGGAACAAACGAGTGGTGGGATGGACGCCGGCGGAAGGAAGGACGTCGACGAGGAAGCTCATGATGCCGCCAGGTCCAAGGACAAGGCTGCACAAACCTCGGCGACTGTACATGTTCCACGCCACTCTCAGGAGGCGCAAGATCAACAGCGTCATGGCACTAGCAGTGCCATACGCATGATAGCCCAAGACCAAGTTGGTGGATCTCGGGGCGCTCAAGATCAGCATGCTCGCCAGCGTGCTGGCACGAGCGGGGCATGGTCGCCTGGACGGGATACTGCTCCTTCTAACATAGTTAGAAGTTCGAGCACGTCCCGCTCCTCGCGCTGTCCGCCACTGCCACCCACCACTCCAGCAGAAGCTTTGGCGCAAGCTCAACTTCTCCTAGATTACCCTCCAACGTCGGACAGGATCGACGAATGGAGGGCCACCATTCAGAGTCTCATCGGCTACGCCAACGGCGACACTCCACGGCGGCCGAGCACGTCGCCGCCGCGGCAGGACCGCCAAACGCGAGCCGGTGGCGACAAAACGGGCGGAGGTGCAACTACCATGCAATCACCGCCCCGAAGGCCAAGATCGCCGACTCGCCGGATCCACCTCGACAGCGACTCCACTGCATCATCAGATCCACGAGCTCGTCGCGATCAGCGCC
This sequence comes from Triticum aestivum, assembly GCF_018294505.1. Classification (NCBI taxonomy): domain Eukaryota; kingdom Viridiplantae; phylum Streptophyta; class Magnoliopsida; order Poales; family Poaceae; genus Triticum; species Triticum aestivum. The sequence goes on along the minus strand of NC_057798.1, from coordinate 256,933,125 downwards.
AAGTTCTTCATGATCGACAACAAGAAGACGCTCGAACCCGCATCGAGCGCCGAAGAGAAGAGCGACGTCAATCCGACAAGCGCGCTGGGCCCTCTGTTGACATGCATGCGCCAGGGGAACCAGTCGATCTGCCATACGCGGTAGGTTGTCCTGCGTTCACTCGTGAGCTGCGGCAAGTCCAGTGGCCCAGCACAAAGAACTTCAAGCCAGACGTACCGGAGAAGTACGACGGCAAGACGCATCCGTTAGAGTTCCTCAGCATCTACACCATTGCGGTGCAAGCTGCCGGGGGACGAGATGACAAGATCCTTGCCAACTACTTCCCGCTGGTGCTCAAGCCCAATGTCAGTTCCTGGCTCATGCACTTGCCGGACAACTCCATATCCTCTTGGGCTGATCTGTGCCATCTGTTTGTGGGCGCCTTTACAGGCGGACACAAGCCTCATGGCCAGGAGAGTGATCTTCATCTGCTCGCTCAGAAGGAAGGAGAGCCCCTGCGCAAGTACATTCAGTGATTCAGTAGTGTGCAACACAACATCCCAGACGTCCACCCTGCCGCGGTAATCAGTGCGTTCCATTAGAACATGCGGAACCGCAGGATGCGGGAGGAAATGGCGATGTGCAAGATCAGGGACGTCAGTGAGTTATATGCACTGGCCGACAAGTGTGCACGTGCTGAGGAAGGGAGGAGACTCCCCGAAGAAAATATAGGAGCGGGAGGATCTGACAGTGAAGATGCTGCCCCGACAAGGAAAAACCGGCGGCGAAACAACAGAAGGAGGAAAGGCAAAGAAGTGCTAGTTGTTGAGCAGTCCGGCAATGGTGGCGGCGCCAAGGAAGCCAAAGCTGGTGACTCCGGTAAGGAGGTTGCCGCGGAGGCAGCAGTCGTCGACAAGCAGGACGACCCCAACAAGCAATATTGCAAGATCCACCGCACCAAGGGCCATGACCTCCAGAACTGTAAGAAAGTCGAACAGCTTGTTGAGCAACAGAAAGCTGAATACGAGCGGCGCGACAAGGAGAAGGCCCAAGAAGGAGCTGGTGGATCCGGCAAGAAACGACCCGGCCGAGGAGGACGCCGCGGCAAGGCCAAACAGCGGCAAGGAGACAGACCTCCTCGCGGCCGCGACAAGGATGAAGATGACGGCGACGATGAAGATATGGATGATGAGGAGACTGATGAGCAGGAGTTCCAGAAAGCCACAGAGGTCCTATGCATTGACGGTGGTGCTTCTCTGCATGCGTCGCACCGCCAGCTCAAGCAGTGGGTGCGGGAAGTTAATGCAGCAGAACCACCCGTCGAGTCACGCAAGCCTCTGAAATGGTCCGGCATGCCTATCATCTTTGATATTGAGGACCACCCGGATCGCATAACTGCGGTCGGGTGCTTGCCGATGTTGGTTTCACGAACAATCCGCAACCTCAAGGTCACTAAGATGCTAGTTGACGGCGGGGCCGGCTTGAACCTGATCTCCTCCGCGGTGCTCCAGAAGCTCCAGATCCCTGACAGCGAGCTCGAAGAGACCGGCACATTTCAAGGAATCAACCCGGGGAGGAGCAAGCCAAAGGGAAAGATCACGTTGCCGGTAACATTTGGTAGTGAGCTGAACTTCAGGTTTGACGTTTGACGTTGCCGACTTTCCATTACCTTACAATGGAATCCTTGGCCATCCGGCACTCGCCAAGTTCATGGCAGCCTCTCATTATGCGTACAACGTACTGAAAATGCCAGGCCCAATAAGTGTCATCTCTGTCCCTGGCGACAAGAAGGATGCTCTTCTCTGTGCCGACAAGATCTACCAGGAAGCAGCAGCTGCAGCAGAACACAGGACACTTGCCGCTAAAGCTCCCGGGGGGAAGAAGAAGACCAAGTCTGGCAATAGCTCTGATGCCTACTCCGGCAAGCGCACCTCTTCGGAGTGCTGCGCTACCGTCGAGGACGCACCATCGAGCTCCACCGGCAAGTGTAAGAAGGCAATGGCAGCTCCACCTGAGACCAAGAAGGTGTCCGCCAAGGAGGATGGCACTGGTGGTACCTTCACCATCAGCGCCACTCTTGACCCCAAATAGGAAAGCGCGCTCGTTGCTTTCCTGCGGGCGAATGTCGACGTGTTTGTGTGGCAACCGTCTGATATCCCCGGTGTTCCCAGGAAAGTGATTGAGCACCACCTTGCCGTCTGTCCTCATGCGCGGCCCGTCAAGCAGAGAGTCAGGAAGCAGGCAGTAGAGCGCCAAGAATTCATCGCAGAAGAAATCAAGAAGTTGGAAGCAGCAGGCCTTGTCAGAGGAGTACTCCATCCCACGTGGTTGGCCAATCCTGTTGTTGTGCGCAAAGCTAACGGGAAATGGAGACTTTGTATTGACTTCACTGATGTTAATAAAGCTTGTCCCAAAGATCCATTTCCCTTGCTGCGTATTGACCAGATTGTTGACTCCACAGCCGGATGTGATTTGCTTTCATTTCTTGATGCATACTCAGGATATCATCAGATCTTCATGGCAGAAGAAGATGAAGAGAAAACCGCATTTATCACCCCGTGTGGCACGTACTGCTTCATACGGATGCCTTTCGGTTTGAAGAATGCTGGTTCAACATTCGCAAGGGTAGTCCACCATGCTTTTCAGCCGCAAATGCACAGAAATGTGGAAGCTTACATGGATGACATAGTGGTCAAGAGCAAGAGCAAAGCGACCTTGATTCAAGATTTAGACGAGACATTTGCAAATCTGCGCAAGATCAACCTCAAGCTTAACCCCGAGAAGTGCGTGTTTGGAGTCCCTTCCGGCAAGCTTCTCGGGTTCTTCGTGTCTCAGCAGGGAATTGAAGCCAATCCCGACAAGATCAAAGCCATCGAGCAGATCGAAGCACCAAAGCGCGTCAAGGATGTACGAAGGCTTGCCGGTTGTGTAGCTGCTATCAGCAGGTTTATCTCCAGATCTGCTGAGCGCGCCCTGCCATTTTTCAAAATTTTGAAAAAGGCAGGTCCAATGAAATGGACTTTGGAAGCGGAGGCTGCGCTGCAGGACTTGAAGAGATACATGTCCTCCACTCTAATGCTTGTCGCACCTAAGCCGCAAGAGAAGTTGCTGCTGTATATAGCGGCAACCAATCAAGTGGTTAGTGCTGCGTTAGTGGCGGAGAGGGAGGCGGATGATGAGCCAGCAACCACGGCAGACCCATCCAGCGACAAGCAGGGGGCTTCGCCGACAAGCTCTGGTCCCGACAAACATGGGTTTGCGCAGGAGCATGATAAGATGCCAAGGAGAATGGTGCAGCGCCCAGTTTACTTTGTCAGTTCTCTTCTGCAGGGGGCTAGATCAAGGTACTCTGGTGTGCAGAAGTTGCTTTTCGGCCTCCTCATGGCCTCAAGAAAGCTGCTCCATTACTTCCAAGCACATGAGATCACAGTCGTCACTCGCTTTCCGCTGAATAGGATACTGCAAAATCCAGAAGCAACATGCAGGATTGTCGAGTGGGCGCTGGAACTATCAAGCTTTGGCCTCAAGTTTGAGAGCACCTCAACTATCCAAAGCAGAGCATTGGCAGAGTTCATAGCAGAGTGGACGCCAACCCCAGATGAAGAAATTCCAGAAATGAGCATCCCCGTCAAAGAGGCAAGCAAAGAGTGGCTGATGTACTTTGATGGTGCCTTCTCGCTGCAAGGCGCCGGTGCAGGCGTGCTGCTTGTCGCACCCACCGGAGAGCACCTCAAGTACGTAGTCCAGATGCACTTTCCCAAAGAGCAAGCAACCAACAATACTGCAGAGTATGAAGGATTGCTTGCCGGTCTCAGAATCGCAGCAGACCTTGGGATCAAGAAGCTCATTGTCAGGGGTGACTCACAGCTTGTCGTCCAACAAGTGAACAAGAACTACCAGAGTCCGTTGATGGAAGCGTATGTTGATGAAGTGAGGAAGCTAGAAGAGCACTTTGACGGCCTACAAATGGAGCATATCCCAAGAGCTTAGAATGATATTGCTGACGGCCTGTCAAAATGCGCCGCACTAAAGTTACCTGTGGAACCAGGGATCTTTGTGCTTAAGTTGACTCAACCATCCGTAACACCATCAACTGGACAAAGCAAGAAGAGGAAGTTGATTTCCGGCGACTACTTTCTAGCAGAGCTCCCCGAAGCCGCCACCAAGAAAGTCCCCAAGATCAACACCAAGGAAGCTGAGGGGCAGTCCGCTCCAGCAAGCCTTATGGTTTGTTCCGTTGAAGCAGACGCTCCCGACAAGTTTTGCTCCGGCAAGCTTGCCGGGGAACATCAAGCTCCGGCAGGACCACAAGTCCTTGTCGTAGAAGCAGATGTTCCCGCAGCAGCAGATGCGCCTTTAGTCCTTGTTGTCGAGCCACAAGCTCCAGCATGGGCACAGCAGATTGTCCACTTCCTTCAGACATGAGAACTTCCCGAAGAACAAGAAGAAGTGGAAAGAGTAGCCCGTCAGTCAAGTATGTGCCAGTTTGTCGATAGCTTTACTGTACACAAGAAGACTCAACGGCGTGAAATTGAAGTGTATTCGCCGGGAAGATGGACAAAAGCTGTTGGCGGAGATACATGGAGGCATATGTGGCCACCACATTGGCGCAGGAGCACTTGCCGGCAAAGCTTTCCGGCAAGGTTTCTTTTGGCCGACAGCCCTCCAGGATGCAACTGCACAAGTAACCAAGTGTGAAGCATGCCAGTTCCACTCCAAACAGATACACCAGCCAGCTCAAGCTCTCCAAACGATCCCTTTATCCTGGCCATTTTCGGTCTGGGGGCTCGATATCCTCGGCCCCTTCCCCCGAGCTGTCGGGGGCTTTGAGTACTTGTACGTCGCAATCGACAAGGTCACAAAGTGGCCGGAAGTGCAGCCAGTGAGGAAGGTGACAGCACAGTCAGCAGTCAAGTTCTTCAGGTCGATTGTTTGCCGTTTCGGGATCCCTAACAAGATCATCACCAACAACGGCACGCAATTCACGAGCCGCACCTTCATGCAGTACGTCCAAGACCTTGGCGCCAAGGTCTGCTTCGCTTCTGTTGCTCATCCAAGAAGCAACGGTCAAGCAAAGAGGGCAAATGCTGAAGTGCTGCGCGGGCTCAAGACCAGAACTTTCGACAGGCTGCACAGATGCGGAAGGAACTGGATCGAGGAGCTGCCGGTGGTTCTTTGGTCGATCAGAACGACGCCAAATCAAGCCACTGGCCAGACACCTTTCGCTCTAGTCTATGGAGCAGAGGCAGTTCTCCCCACGGAACTCGTATACGGATCACCTCGAGTGCTCGCTTATGATGAGCTTGAGCAAGAGCAGCTGCGGCAAGACGACGCGCTGCTCCTTGAGGAAGATCGTCTTCAGGCTGCTGTACGAGCTGCTCGATACCAGCAAGCTTTGCGCCGCTAACATAGCCGCAAAGTTAAAGCCAGAAGCTTCGAGGAAGGCGACCTTGTTCTTCGGCGCGTTCAGTCCGCCAAGAATTCCAACAAGTTGACGCCGAAGTGGGAAGGCCCTTATCGGGTGAGACGAGTCACAAGGCCTGGCGCTGTCCGCCTTGAGACCGAAGATGACATTCCGGTGAGCAACTCCTGGAACATAGAACATCTTCATAAATTTTTCCCATAAGGCGCGGTTGCCGGAACCCGTTCCGGCAACCACTTTTTGTACAAGTCTTGCCGCTGTTGCATGTAATCCTTTGTACAAAGCCGGGCGCAGATCCCGTGCATAAGTAAAACCCCATGTGCTCCGCACAGCTTGTCCATTTCATGTGTTAGTTCCTTTCATGCATGCGATTATCTGACACTTTGTGCAGCACCTACATCCGGTAAGCAGTAACGAGCCGAAGAGCTCCATATTATTATTTTCTCTTCTTTCTTTTT
>NC_057798.1:256922949-256927010 GCF_018294505.1 Triticum aestivum | reverse complement strand
CGTTCAAGCAAAGACTTGCCTTACCGGGAAGCAAATAACAGAAAAGCTAAGTTGCCAAAGTTTGAGCAATCACCTTTTAAAATTTTTGAGTTATCTTCCTCGAACGACCCTGCTTTGTATGGAAAACCTGTGCGCGGAGGAACCAACTCGTGGCTAGTTGCGCCCTTACTTTGTTTCGAGTCCGCTCAACAACTTAAGCGTGCTGCATCTAGTCACGACAAGGTTTCTTGTCGGAAGCAGCGCCGCCAGCAGGCTGCTGAAGTTCCGCACTCAGCGCTCGCGGCTCGGGCGCCTGCGCCAACAAGTTCCCTAGAAGCGGAGGGTAATAACATACAAAGGAAGGAATCTAGTAGAGGAAATAACATTGCAATTGATAGACAGAAATAAAGTTATATTACAAAGATAACTTGTCGCAGCTCTAACAGACTGTTTTCATAACATGATCAGCAGCGACAAGGGAAAAGAAGGAATGGGCGGCCTAATCTACGCGTCCGCCCTCGACTCTCTTGATCTCGCTCACCTTGTCCACAATGGGTGCGACAAGGGCCTTGAGTGCATCCAGATCGGCGTCAGGCGGCAAGGACCTAAGGACGTTGGTGAAGCTGAGGCCTGGATTGCGGAAGGCTGCCTTCATCAACACCTTCTGGAGAACCCCGATGCAGATTTTGCGTGACTCGTCGGCCAGCTGCTTCGGGATCCTCTCCCGGAGCCGCTGGAGTGCCATCGCCACGCCCTTGAAGAACAGGCTGAGCTTGGCGCTGGGTTGAAGACTCTCATCGGAAGGATACCCAAAGTCCTCCATCCCCAGCTGCGCCAGCTCCTCGTTGATGACTGCGGCAATGTTCACCAGACCCTCGGTCCAGTGCTCCACTGTGTCTCTGAACGAGTTCTGGGTAACTGCAATGCTCTCCAGCAGCGCCGCGTCAGCCTTGACCTTCTCCGACAAGGTCTTTTCCAGCTCCTTGGCAGCCTCCAGCGTCTGCGTCAGCGTGGCCAGCTTCAGCTCCAGGTCTGCTTTGGAATCCTTGGCGGCGCTGAGCTCCTTGCCCCTCTCAGCGAGAAGGCCTTGCAGCTCACCGTGGGCGGCAGCATCCTTCTCACGCTCACGCTTGAGCGCGGCAAGCTCCTTGCCGCTCTTCCCAATATCGGCCTCCAGCTGCGCCACCATCTCCTCTAGCTCTTTTTTGGCGGCCTCTACAGTTGCCGCGGCGTCCTTTGCCTCCTTGAGCGCCCCGCCAAGTGCTCGCTCACGCTCGGCGAGCTCTTCCTCGTAGCTGTCGAGGTGGGCCTTCCGTTGCACCAGTTCACCTTCCCGTGCAGACTGCTTCTTGGCAGCCAGCCTTTGTTCCTCCTCAGCCTCGGCCTTCTTGAGAAGAAAGGCCGTGCGCTCCTCGTCGACTCGCTCCCACTCCTGCGCTAGGGACCGGAGAGCTTCTTGATTTTGGCCCAGGAGCTCCTCCGCACGCTTTTCCATGTCAACTCCCGCCTTCGCGACTAGCGCTTCCCGGGAAGCCAGCTTGGCTTGCCGGGTGCGGTAGAGTGACAGCAGCTTCCGCAGTAGCTGCTCCTCCTCAGGCTCGCCATTGCTGCTGCCGGGCGTGTCAACCAATGACAGTCCAGCAGAGGCGAGCACCTCCCTGTCAAAAGTCTCCCCCTCGACCGGTGCCCTGGAGCCCGACTTCCAGGGTAGCTTGATGAAGATATTGTCACCGGCCTTCAAGTAGGCGCCGGGCTGGGGCTCCTCGGAGCCCGGCTCCGCAGAAGCAGCAGAGGGTTCGGCGGTCGGCGCAGCGCCCGGCGCTCCTGCGGCCTCAGGGTCGTCAGTGCGATCGCCCGACCCCTCGCCGGCTTCCGCAGCAGCAGCCCCGGCGGCCTCCTCGCCGGCGGTCTCATCAGCACCGGCACCTTCCTCGCCGGCGCCCTCTGTCTCCATTGGCTCAGCCGTAGATGGGTCTGAAGAACGAAGAAGGGAGGAAAATCAATCAAAAATCCAAGAAAGGAAAAACGGAAGAAGCAGAACCCAAGGGAAAGTTTCTGGGCAAGTGGATTACCTGCGCCAAGATCTTCAGTTGCGGCCTCGGTCGCCGCAGGATCAGCAGTGCCGCCCCTTGCCGGAGAGTCCCCCCTTGCCGGAGAGCGCTCCCTTGCCGGGGACTCCTCCCTTGGCAGCGCAGTCGAAGCAGGTGGCACTTCGGGACCGGCCTCCGGGCGCTCCTGATGAGGCTGCTCTGCTCCTACACAAGTCAACAAGCAAGATATCAACAAAGGAAAAAGCACTCAAGTGCGCCCGACAGCAGAAGGCTAAACTATGAACTTACGCTGGGGGCTGCTCTAAGGGGTGATTGCCGGGTCCGTCAAGGTGGTCTCGGGCCCACCTCCTGCTGGCACGATGGGGTCATCCTCGATGACGATCACCGCGGCCTTGGCCCTCTTCGCCGCTCTCTGGGCCAGTGTTCTGAAAAGAAAGGAGTCCAGATTGGAGCAAGCCAGATACAAGATATAAACAGCAAGATTGAAGGATTATAAGAGCGCCAAAGAAACTCACTCTTCTTCCTCCTCGTCGGAGCTGAGCGCGGAAAGATCGAAGTCCGGCCCTCCTCCAGTGCGGCGAGGTGGAGGAGTAGGATCCCTTGCCCGCTTGGCGGGGGCACTGGCAGTGGCCCGGGAAGATCCCGCTCCAGTTGCCGCTGTTGCGTGAGGCGCTCCCGCGGCAACATTGCTTGCCACGGTAGAGCGCGTCACGCGGCTCGGTGGCTGTGGAGCCGGCTGCCGCCCCGCTGCATCCCCGGCCCTGCGAAGGCGCCTCCTTGGCGGGGCCGGGGGCTCCGCCTGCAGCAAGTTCTCTGAAGGCTCAGCCTCCTCCTCACCGGCCTCGCTCGGCTCGGCTTCAGAACCGGCAGGCTCCTCCTCGCCCATGAACTCCGCGCGTTCGGCAAGGTTTGCCGCCTCTGCAGCCTCCGCCTCCTCCACAGTAAACCCAAACACACCCGCAGCAGCTGCGGCCGTAGCCTCTTCCGCCCTAGTAGCAATGAGCTGCAGCTCCTCGTCAGTGGTGTCACGGGTGAGGCTCTTCTGCTCGTCAGCGCGGACCGGCACTTCCTCCAAGGTGTCGAAGAACGCTCGCACAACGTCATCCGCAGGCTCTAGCCAAGTTGGGACGATGCCTTGTGAATCGCACAACGGCATCATGGCGCGGATCCGGTCAAGCAAAGAGTTATTGCACAAAGGAACTACGCCCCTCGGCAGTGTGAATGGGTGCTGGGGGTCGCGTTTGAATAATTCCAAGAGCATTGCGTCCAACTCCAAGACAGTGAAGTTGTAGTTGAGGCCCGGCCGCAGCCTCATGATGTCCGCCGAATTCTTGAATTCCCAGGCGGGCCTCCCCCTCTCCTGCAGGGGGGCAATGCGGCGACGGAGGAAATCTGCCCCGACAGCACCTACGGTGAGCCCGGCAAGCCTGAGGCGAAGAATCCTAGTGATGGCGATCTTCAGCCTCTCGTCTTCCGGGGCCACATTGCTCCAGTCGTTGCCGCGCACTATTGGAGTTTGGCGCACGGCGGTGAAGGGCTGCGGATTCTCCTCAACGATCCAGCACCACTCCGCTCTCCACTCCTCCCACTTGCTGCGGAGCTCACCCTCCAAGTACGGCTCTTTCTTGCCGACTCTCAAGACCCAGGCAATCCCTCCGGCAAGCGGCTCTCCTCTCTCTACCCGAGGTATGAAGAAGTGGCGGAAAAGGGCAACACTAGGGTGGACTCCGACAAAGTTTTCGCACAAGTGTGCGAAAACTGCCATAGTCAGGACAGCATTGGGGGTGAAGTCAAGGAGGCGGAAGCCATATGTGTTCATAATGTCACAAAAGAACTCCGAGAAGGGCGGGCAGAGCCCGCAGTAGAAGAATAGCGGGAAGAACGGGTACCCGTTTGAAGCCAACTCCGAGGCAGCGGTTGGGAGTACCCTCGTGCGCGGATGCGCACGCGTCTCCGTCGCCCAAAAGAGGTAGAAGTACTCCCTCAGCTCCTGCACGCCGAGCTGGGGGTGAAGATCGCCCGCTCCTTCCG